>NW_028263010.1:0-43122 GCF_049901735.1 Notechis scutatus | reverse complement strand
GTTTGGCAGTGTGAACAGGTGCCAAGTCCTGCGGGAAATGAAATCAGCATCCCAATAAAGCTCATCTGCAGAAGGAAGCATGAAGTGCTCCAAAATCTCCTGGTAGATGGCTGCGTTGACCCTGGACTTAATGAAGCACAGTGGACCAACACCAGCAGAGGACATGGCTCCCCAAATCAACACAGACTGTGGAAATTTCACACTGGACTTCAAGCATCTTGCAGTGTGTGCCTCTCCATTCTTCCTCCAGACTCTGGGTCCTTGGTTTCCAAATGAGATGCAAAAGTTGTTCTCATCAGCAAAGAGGACTTTGGCACTGAGCAACAGACCAGTTCTGTTTTTCTTTAGCCCAGATAAGATGTTTCTAACGTTGTTTGTTATTCATTGAAGCCCATGTCCAGGATCCGTCTGTGTGTGGTCGCTCTTGATGCACTGACTTCACCCTCAGTCCACTTCCTGTGAAAGTCCCCAACATTTTTGAATGGCCTTTTCCTGACCATCCTCTCCAGGCTGCGGTCATCCCTGATGCTTGTGCACCTTTTTTTCCCCACACTTTTCCCTTCCACATAACTTTCTATTAATGTGCTTTGATACAGCACTTTGGGAACATCCAAGTTCGTTTGCAATTACGTTTTGAGGCTTTCCCTCCTTATGGAGGGTGTCAATGATGGTTTTCTGCACAACTGTCAGGTCAGCAGTCTTTCCCATGATAGTGATTCCTACTGAACCAGACTAAGAGAACATTTAAAGGCCAGGAACCCTGTGCAGGTGTTATGGCTTAATTAGTTGATTAGAGTGGGACACTTTGAGCCTAGAATATTGAACCTTTTCACAATATTCTAATTTTCTGAGATTGTGGATTTGGGGTTTTCAAGAGTTGTAAGCCATAATCATCTCAATTATGACACATCACAGCTTGAACTATCTTGCTTTGCATGTAATGAGTCTATCTCATAGGTTCACCTTTTATGTTGCATTCCTGAAATAAATGAACTTTTGCATGATATTCTAATTTTTCAAGTTTCACCTGCAGATCAGGAAAACATAAAATATTGCAAAGCCACTCCCCTTTGAAAATAATCCAAATCCTTGTTCCAGTTAAGATATAAAGAAAAAATTCCTCACATACTAGGGCTGTCAATTTCAAATGAGGTATTATTTAGTTATATCTGTACATTTTTATTTTCAATTCATATAGCTGCCATGCTATTGAAATAAGACTAAACATTACTGCCTAGTTTGTAGAACTACAGTGAGGATAAGTAGAGATGAAATCATGAGAACATGTCACTCAAAAAGAATAAGTCAGGCATCTTTTGTTGCAGCACATGAGACATGAGTAGGAGCCCTGTGTGGGAAAGGTATATTTCTAAGGCCCAAGACAAGGTCCTTTCCATTGAAGAATTACACTTTTGTTGTTAATTGCTAGTTGTGTCCAACTCCTTTAGCGCCCAAGAACCATAGCATTCCAGAAACACCTGTCTTCTACAGTTTCCCAAAAATAGAACTACAGTTGGATGACATGAAGAGACAGACCCGCATTTTTGTTATTACTAAAATTTGGAGAATTCTTTGTTTAAAGGGAGACTTAAGGTAGCTGACATTCAAGATAAACAATTTCATTCAAGAGGTTTTTACATGGCTCACAAGCCAAAGGCTAAATCTAAGTAGCATTTCATTATAAATTGGCCATCATTATTTCAAGTTTCAAGAAGGAGGGGGTGTCAAAGTCATTTTCAGTCAATTTTTCTAGATTAAGGCTTTATCTAACATCAGACAAGTCATTGGGGTTCCTTTTTGCCAGAGCACCTGAGATCACCTTCCTAGCAGCAGGAGGCCTATCCCAGTGGGGCATAGATAACTCTGGTCAGATATGGGCTCTTAAAAATATCTGATCCTGCTCTTTCAGGGGACACTAAGACCAACCATACAGACAGAGAAAAGTTGCCAATATTTTCAATCACCTTGTTGAGCAACTTTAGCCGTGAAAGAGCATCTTGGTTAATAATAAGCCTCTGTCTTTCAAAACTCGCCACTTGTTCTTTGATGGGATCCTCCTTGGGGAAAAGCAACCAACTTATGATATTCAGATCTGCTGCTAGATTTCCATTTTGGTCCAAGTACAATTTTTCCCAAGAAAAATTGTAAAACTCATTCTTCTCCAGAAAGGGATGGAACTAGAATTGAAACATCCAGGGATATTGAAAGCAACTTGAAACATTCTAAAAGGAGGAGCAATTTTAAAGCTGAGCCAGTGAACAAGAGATGTTCAATCCCTCCCCCTTCATTATTTGCCTAAATAGCAATAGCACTTAGACTTATATATCACTTCACAGTGCTTTTACAACCCTCTTTAAGTGGTTTATAGAATCAGCATATTGCCCCCAACAATCTGGGTACCCATTTAGAAATCTTGGAAGGATGCAAGGCTGAGTCAACCTTGAGTTGGTCAAGATCAAACTCCTGGCACTGAGCAGTGAGTTAGCCAGCAATACTTGCACTCTATCCTTTCTGCCACCACGGCTAAATGCAAAGACTGAGCAGCCATCAGTCTGAAAAGCTTTAATTGGATTCCTGCACTGAGGAGGGGTTGGGCTAAATGCTCCCAGGTTTGGTTCAAATTTATTAACATAAAGTTCTATCATGCTAATTACAAATCTATAAATACAGGAATTTATTTACAATGTATACATTTTATATTCTTTTATAATAGCAATGTTTAATATCCAAATATAATTGTCACGGTGCCAGCTCTTTGGAATATGATCTTGTGAGCTAAATCTGGCCCCAGCTTGACCAAACCTATTGGTGTTTGGAATAACAAGTAAGTTGAAATGGTTCCCCTACATCAGCATTGGATTATTTTTTCTAAATAGGAACTAGGTTTGATGGATCCTTGTCAGGACCGCATATCTGCCATGGTTCTAGCCTTGGTGTCTCTAATCTCTCTTTCTCCTCCATTTTTCTCCTCCTAGATATTGAGGAATATGCAACATTCAAGACATGGGCCAAAGTCTTAAAAACACTGTAAAACCGGTGCTCATTTTTTATCTGAATTCTGTCCTTTTTCTCTTGCATGTCCAGTGATGCTATCTGGGTTCATCGTCTCCGGCCCTTGACAGAAAGGACATGCTTTGAAAAAAGAACAGCGAAAAGACTGATCTTCAAATTTGGAATCCTTAAAAAGACTGGGTTGAAAGGCATCATCATTTGGCCATTTTTTTTCCTGAAAAGCAAAGGTCCAAATGCTATGGATATGTTTGAAAACTGTCTGCCTTATAACTGTCAATTTCTCCATGATTGTGGTGATGCAGACTTTCCCTTCAATGGGTCCTGACAAACCTTCAATTATTATATGGATATGGTGAAATCTATCGACAAGGGAAACAAATTCTATGAAGTGTACAAAGACATTGACTTTCCTCCATTTAGAGATGGCATCCCTGAGATGTTCTGTAGGTCTAGTCATTGGGAATTGTTGTGAGATAACGACACAGATTCCATTTTTGACAAGCATTGGAGTGAAAGTTCTCGTGAAATTCTCTCCCTCCTCTGTGTCTGTTGAAAAGAGACCAATCAAAGTCCATCTAAAATGGAGGAGGAGTTGGACAATTCCTGGATACTGGATCCCATTTTTGGGGAGCATCTGATGGAAAAATGGAATTTGACTTTTATCGCTCAGAGCCTCTGAAACAATTCCATAACTGATCTGAAGAAACAAGGAAGAATGGTGTATTATATTTAGATCAGATCAAGTCCAAAATGTAAGCTTTTAATACATCCAGTGTGGTTCTCATGAACACCTTAGAGTAGTTTGTTGTTATTAATCCTTAAGCCATATCAAGAATACCAAATGCAGAATATTAGCTAGATTGAATATAATCATTGGCCTAATCTGGGGTCTAAGATACTGTCCTTTCTCTTTTCTATTAAAATTGACATTCAGACAATAGACATTTATGTCTTCTATCTCTAAAGGTTACCCTCGCACATACGTGCTAGTCGTTTCTGGCTCTAGGGGGTGGTGCTCATCTCCATTAGAAAACCAAAGAGCCAGGTTTGTCCAAAGACATCTCCATGGTCATGTGGCTGGCATGACTAAATGCCGAAAGTGCACAGAACACTTTTATGTTCCCACCAATGTGATCCCTATTTATCTACCGTATATGCCAGCGTATAAGACGACCCGGCGTATAAGACGACCCCCCAACATTTCCACTCAAAAAATAGTTTGTTATATACTCGCCCCCTCTTCCGCACGCCTTCCACTTTTGCACTTTTTTTTTTTTGAGGCACTTTTGCGCACCGTGGAAACGAATCCCGTGAAGCCGAAAGGAGCAGCCAGCCTTCTCCCAGCTCCCAAGAAACGAGGCTCGCACCGCCCAGGCTCCGCTGAGGTATCCGGCTGGGGCTGTCAGGAGTTGTTACCGCTTGCGCGGCTCGCGCGACTCCAGTCTGCGTTGCCTCGGGAAGGGAAAGGCTAAAAGGAAGAGCCGCGGCGGCGCTTTGCGATGGCAGCAGCGGCTCCTGGTTTTGCCTTTCATTTCCCGAGGTAACGCGGGACTGGAGCCGCGTGGAGCCACGCCAGCGGTAACCACTCCTGACAGCCCCAGCCGGATACCTCAGCGGAGCTCGGGCGGTGCGAGCCTCGCTTCCTTGGGAGCTGGGAGAAGGCTGGCTGCTCCTTCGGGTTCACGGATTCGCTTTCCACGGTGCGCAAAGTGCCTCAGCCACGGGCAGCCGCAGTGCTTCCCAATTACTATTTGCCGGCGTATAAGACGACCCGGCATATAAGATGACCCCCCCCAATTGGAGGCATGTTTTTCAGGGCAAAAAAGTCGTCTTATACGCCGGCAAATACGGTACTTGCATTTTTACATGTTTCCAAACTGCTAGGTTGGCAGAAGCTGGGACAAGTAACGGGAGTTCACTCTGTTACGCAGTGCTAGGGATTCAAACTGCCAAACTGCCGACCTTTCTGATCGACAACCTCAGTGTCTTAGTCATTTAGCCACCATGTCCCCTTCTATCTCTAGACCACTGCAAATGCAAATTAGTTCATTTTAGACATTTGTTTAAATAGAATAGAATAAAATAGAATTCTTCATTGGCCAAGTGTGATTGGACACACCAGGAATTTGTATTTGGTGCATGTGCTCTCAGTGTACATAAAGAAAAAATAAAATACATTCATCAAGAATCATAAATTGCAACACTTAGTGATAGTCATAGGTTACTAATAAGCAATCAAATAATACTAGGAGACAAATAAAACAATATAAATTGTAAAGATACAAGCAATACAGTTATAGTCATAAGAGGGAAGAGACAGGTAATAGGAAGGATGAGAAGAAGAATAGTACTAGTCTTACTAAATAATTTGACGGTGTTGTTGGAATTAGTTTGTAAGGCATGCAGAAAGAGGCTTTGAAATTCAGCTGCCATAGCTGTTTTGCAGAGTGATGGCATTCTGGAAAATACCTCTCCATATTTGTGAAAAATGTTTCATATTTAACATTGTGTCCAGCTGCTCAAGTTTTGCTCGAGTAAATGTTTAGGCCTCTTCCCTTTGTGGATCCTAACCACTAGCTATAACAATGGCCATGGTGAAAAGCAGCTCATGAATTCCATAGAAAATATATGATTGAATCGATTACCCACCCACCACTACCCTGCTTACTTTACCAGATAGAGAAACACAAAAACAAACCTGTGGGACTTTGTAGGTGCCTACTAATGTTGACATCTGAATGGAGATGTCATCAAGAGATCCATCAAGAACAGCCATCAGGTTGTCCTTCTTGCCACAGCTGTAATTGGGAACATTGGCTTCTCCAGTTGAGAGTATGTTTAGCAAGGCATCTGAAGTGCCAAGGGTGTTCATATAGTTGTCCTGGATGTTGTAGCCAAGTGTGAGATTGTACAGTAGCTGAGAATTCTTGTTGACTTGTTGAATGGCAAAAATAAACTGTAGGATCATTCCTGGGGCAGTAAATGAACTACTGTAAAAAAGGTTCATGATAACATCATCTCTAACAGGAACAACAAAATAAATTTTCATTTGTTCCTCTTTCTCTCCACAAGATGAGGACCCAGATTGTTGGGGGCAATAAGCTAACCATGTAAAACACTTAGAGAGCGCTATAAAGCACTGTGAAGTGGCATAAAAGAATAAATGCTATTGCTATTCAAAATCATTCAATAGTATCATCAGCAAAGAGGACTTAGAATTTAAAATAACTTTATTGTCACTTTGAATGTGCACTAATCTGCATATAATAAAATGAAATTTCATTGCATATAGCTTTTAAATGATCGCCAATAGGCACTACATAACCATGACATAATACATGAATACAAAATGATGCGTATACCCACATACATTATATGACACAGAGAAACAACAGAGTCTAGTTCAGATGTATACATGTACATGGCGAGAAAAATGATTCTTGCAAGTTTTCCAGAGGGGTGGCCTAGGGAACAAAGATGTTACAGAATCTTTTCATAAGAGACCCAGAAAAGCAATTCATTCTCTATTCCTACTAGGATCGGGAACTGAATATCAACAAATGGAGGAATGGGTTGGGCAGAGGCAACTACAAACTTTTCAATAAGCTAGTTGTGATTAACTCAGGATTGTACGAGATGGGAAAATAATTTGGACTTTGGGGAGCAGGGTTGCTCCATCTTTGGATATGGGTCTTTTAAAATAAGACTTACGTCTTATTTTAAGCCATGGAGAGAAGCCATGGAAATCCAAATGATTCAAGAAATTAGACAAGTCCTGCATTATAGGAGTAACTGAAAGAAAAGAAGACTGCAAATGGAGGAAGTGCTACTCCATCACACTGAATGACTTACGAGGGAGACTGAGTATAAGGAGCTGTGTTGAAAGACAGAATTATATTGGGTATTATTGTGGCAATGGAGACTATACTAATGAGGTGGTCTCCTGGCCTGTAATAGCTCCGTAGTTTTTTTCCCTCTTGCTCTTCCAAACTCAGCAGGCACTTCATTCTCAGCTTGCCAGAGACTGGCTGGGATATCAGCAACAGCAGCAGCAGCAGAAGGAGGAGGTCCATAATTCATGGGGCTGAATCAATCCCCTTCCTGTTTCTGAGGAAGAACAAGAGTTTGAAGAATTCAAAGCACTCTCACAAGATTGAAATGATAGTGACTTTCTTGACTGAGAGAGAGATCGACAGAACTTTAACTGGAAAGAAGGAAAATGATAAATTTCAAGGAGCACAGTCACTGAATGTCCCCAAATTTGTGCCACATAGAGTGAGACCTGAAACATTTATCCTTTTCTGATGCAAGATCCATTTCGAGTTGCTTCAGTCTGATGTTTACATTTAAGGCAATCACTGGAGAAATATCAGGAGAGATCTCACAGACCAGGATTTTAATAATTACTGTAAGAAGCAATATCTCCTCTGGGGACCCTGAACTACTTCTGGGCCTCCGTGTGCAGCATGTGCAGGGGAGAAGCTGGAGAAGAGCATGTTAGTGAAAAATCACAGATATACCCCTAGAGGGCACTGGTCTGAAGTGGTTGTGGTCCTTCCTTTCTTGACAGGTCTAGAAAATGATGCTGAAAGAAGATAGTTCGATACCCAGGAAATTGGGTGTTGTCCTTCAATGTACTCTCTTGTCTCCAAACATTCCTGGGGAATGTCATCCAGAACAATAGAGTTTGGTGCCACCTTAGGTATCAACTTGTAAAACATTCCTATGCCTGTTTTAGTAGTTGCCATAAAAAATGGAGGGGGGAGGAAGGAAATCTGGAAGAGCAGTGCAGCAGTTTGAAAGCAAAAGTACATTCCAACTCTTATCTTTAAAAGATTGTAACTAAAACACCAGAGCTTTTGCCTATGAATATATTTAATTGGTGGACGTGAATGATGACATCCAGCCCATGAATGTGCTCAATTGGAGAATCTGGTTTATGAGACACCCCAGGGGGAGGAGGGAAACAGGATCACAGGTGACTGTAAAGTACCTATGCCAGAGTTGGCAGTGCCAGTATGTCGCCTCTAATAAATTCTTTGAAGTTTTTTTGAAGTTTGGCTCCAGTATCATGATTTAACTAGGGCGATTGCAAGAATCCTGACATACCTTGCAGCAGACTCCCTTCAGCCCTCCAGTTAGCCAAGCTGTTCCTGAAGAACATCTACCGCCTGCATGCAGTACCATGACGAATTATCTCAGACAGGGGGGTCCAGTTCATGGCTGAGTTCTGGAGGGAGTTCCTGCGGTCTATTGTGTCTTAGCTCAGCCTTTCATCCAAGCAGCAATGGAGGGGGCAGAGAGACTGAATGCCATGGTAGAGCATTACCTGAGGTGCTATGTGAATTATCAGCAGTCCAATTGGGCGGACCTCCTGACTTTCATGGAGGTTGCATACAATAATGCTGTTCACAGTAGCACGGGACTAACCCCTTCAGAGTAATGAGGGGCATGGACTTCATCCCAATGCCTGAGTATCCATGGATCCCCCCTCCACATTCAGCCTGACCTATTGGATGTCAAGGCTGAAAACAACTTGGGAAAATGTAAAAAAAAGGCACTGGCAAAAGCGGCACAAAGGTATAAAAAACAGGCACACAAACACTGGCTCCCGCAAAGGCCATTCCAGGTGGGGGAGAAAGTCTACCTAGCCACCAAGTACTTGAGGTTAAGGCTCCCTAGTAAGAAGGTTGGGCCAACATTCATGGGGCCTTTCCCAGAGTAAACGTCATCAACCCAGTCATGGTTCAACTGAAGTTGCCCTGACTGTTAGGGAAAATACACCCGGTATTCCATAGTAGCCTCTTAAAACCTGTGGTGGGATCAACCCTGAGTCCACCACCTCGTGAACCCCCAGACCCCGTGTCATAGGAGGCCAAACTATTTATGAGGTGCAGCGAATCCTCGATCTGAGGTGGCACAGGAGACAACTCCAAGATCTAATCAAGTGGAAGGGCTACCCTTTATCACAGACATCCTGGCTAGTGTAGGAACGTCCAAGGTGATTGCTTTGTGATGAGGTTCCATCCAGAAAACCAAACCAAACCTGGGGGAGGTTTGCAACCCTAAGTTCTATACCTGTGATAAATTTGGTTTCTTTTTGTGTTGTACAGGTCACCTTCAGGAAGTGAGGGGAGCTGAATGTCAACTAAAAAGATACTCCTTTGGTCTTTTTAGCTGCCAGAAAAAGGGAGTGTGGGACAACAAGGCATTCTTGAAATGCCTAGATAATCAACTCGGCAGCCCAAAGTTGTCGAAGCATAAAAAGGTTATTGGAGAGCATGATGGATGACTTTTGGAGACGGATGTATCCCATTGGAGAAGTCACATCCATGGGGTGGGGGAAAGACCAGGGTCATGCGGGAAATGTATGATGTAATTTAGTATCAGCTGCACCCAGCCACAAGCCAACATGGCAATTTCTAATAAACCAATTTACTTTTTCTGGGATGTGGTTAGAGACTTTTGGTTTGAATAAGGGAGAAGTTGTTGGAGCCCTGACACTCTACAGTTAGAATTTTGCGTGGCAGAAACTTTGGTCACCTAGAAACTATCTTTGAAAACATTTATGGAATGCAAGCTGCTCCCGCTCCCTTTCTGTTGGAAACTCTAAAAAGACATAGAAATATTTTATGAGTTGATATTGAGCGCCCTGCAACTCTTCACAAGGCACACCTGGGGACTGAGACTTAAAGAGACATTGTGAGGAGGGACATTTTTTGGGAACAAATGATGAATTCCTGGAGTGTTGAGTGTTGACATTTGAACTTTCCTGGATTCCTTGCATTCTTTTTGGATTTCTGGATTACTTGCCTTGCTCCCTTGCTTCCTGGACTCCTTGACTTGCCCTGCTGGATTTCTTGCTTTGCAGCCATGGTGCTCACAGCATTGGGCTGCACTATTTGCAGCAAGAGGCTGCTTGAGGTATGTGTGTGTGCATATGTGTGATCACTTTGCTCTGAGATTTGCCAGAAATATGGGAACATTTGGGGAAATTTGGAACAATAATGGGGCAGTCTGAACTGCCAGCTGCCTGTGTGATCTCTGTACCATGCTCCAGGTCATCGCATATGTATATGTACATGGCTGGGATTCAACTGGTGTTATTACCGATTCGAAAAGAGTGCATTTGCACTAAATAATTAAGTCTTATGAGCCTAAGAAACTACTTTACGATCAGATACCGACTTTTATCATTAAATGTTCCTTAGTATTTAGATCTGGTCTCTGAATGATAATGTAGCACTTCGGGAAGAAGATGCAGGCCAGCAGCCCAGCACCAGAAGCCAAGATGGAGAAGACCTGCACGGCCACCATGTATTTCCCTTTGGTGCTCAAGTAGGTGGGCAGGAAGGAGATCCATACACTGCAGAAGACCAACATGCTGAAGGTGATCAATTTGGCTTCACTGAACACACCAGGAAGGTTCCTGGCCAGAAAAGCCACCGTGAAGCAAATAGCAGCAAGGAAACCCATGTAGCTGAGAACAATATAAAACATGGTGACAGAGCCTTCATTACATTGAAGGATGATCACTCCTGGTTGGGAGTGCAGGTCAGAATCAGGAAATGGAGGTGAAACCCCCAGCCAGATTGCACAAATTACAATTTTTCCAGCACAACCAGAAAGGATGATGGAGTTGGCCAAGCATTTCCCCAACCATCTCCTCACCATGTTCCCCGGTTTCGTGGCCAGGAAGGCCAGTACTACCGTGATTGTTTTGGCTAAAACACAAGACACAGCTACTGAGAAGACGATGCTGAAGACGGTTTGTCGGAAAAGGCAGGTGGCTTTCCTTGGTCGGCCAATGAAGATAAAGGAGGACAAGAAGCAAAGAAAGAGGGAGACCAAGAGGATGTAGGAGAGGTCACGGTTGTTGGCTTTGACAATGGGAGTTTCTATGTATTTAAGGAATATGACTAAAACAAAGCCTGTTGTTAGAAACAAGAGTACAGCAAAGAAGACCAGGATGATGCCCAGATGTTCTTCATAGGACAGGAAAGTTATTCTTTTGGGGATACATTGGGCTCTTTCACCAGTTGGATATTTATCATCTGGGCACTTGGTGCATTTTTCAGTGTCTGAGAAGAGAGTAAGCAATATTATTTTTATAGTTTCTCATTTCACCTTATAAGAAAGATCTTCCTTGGATGACAGCTGATACTGAGAGACAGGAAAGCCATAGTAATTGGTAAACTTAAATATATAGACATATATTATCTTATACACAATAAATAAATAAAACCGAAATTAACGGATGCCACAATCACCCTTCATTGAGGCAATCTACATTGTTGTAATCTGGCATTGACCTCACTTCATCCCAATGTCTGGAAAAACAACCTCCAGAGCTTTAGGAGGGTGGGCGGCCTGTTGGGTTTCAATGGGGAGGGTGTTCAATAGGGCAGGAGCGGTGACAAAAACAAACAAAAGGCAAGCTTTTGAGGATCCACATAGTGGCAATGTTTTCATTTTTGGTTGTGCACCTAGTTTAGTCACTCAATGGGATAGCCACACATTCTGAGGGCTTCCTTGATGTCCTTTAATTCTTTTTCTTTTCCCTCTTTGCTGGTAGGTAAACCTTCAGCCTGGGGGTATAGGATTCTGATAACTCCCATACTGTGCTCCAGTGAGTGGTGAGAATCAAAATCTAAATATTGATCACTGTATGTGGGGTTTCTGTAAACTTCAATTTTAAGTCTTTTGTTTGCTCTTGTTCATTGAACCCAAACACTCTTCCTACTCTCCAAGTAGATCTTCTTCTTATGATCTTAATAAATATTGACTGACTGATATATCTTTTGGCCTGTAAGATAAAATTGGTTTGGATGAGCAAAATACATTGACCTGAAACCATTCCTCAAGTTTCAAAGGATTTAGATGGTAAACATGGAAATAAACTTTCAAGCGGACAAGTAGAAAAGATGCTTCCTTTAGCACAATTCATCTTGCCTATTCCACTATGTTCCTCCATCCCTTCCTGCCTTATTCTTCAAGATCTTATTCCTCCCATTATGGAATAAATTGGACATGAGGAAAATAGCAATGAAGAATAAAATAGTCAAGTTTACACGTATCTTTTAACATGAACTTTGATGAAATGCTCTCGTTAAATCCAATGCCTTTTCCTCTGGTATAACATACCTTCCTGTGTGGAGATGGTCCCCTTCGGACAAGGAATACAATCATAGCAGCAAATTGGTTCTTCTTTCCGAGCCCGTTTCACAAATCTTGGTTGACAATTGTCCACACATTTGGACTGAGGCACAGACTAAGCAGAAAAACAAAATTCATTCCAAAATATCTGTCAAATTTTTATTTATTAGATTGATTGAAATAAAATGAAACTCTGCTTAAGAAACTTCTGAGTAATACAGGTGAAACTCAAAAAAGTAGAATGTCGTGCAAAAGTTCATTTATTTCAGGAATGCAATGTAAAAGGTGAACCTAATATATGAGATAGACTCATTACATGCAAAGCAAAATACTTCAAGCAGTGATGTGTCATAATTGTGATGATTGTGGCTTACAGCTCATGAAAACCCCAAATCCACAATCTCAGAAAATTAGAATATTATATGCAATCAATAAAACAAGGATTTTACATAGAACAATGTTGTGACTCGGAGGTTTGAGCCTGCTCTGTTAGAAGACACAGACTTGAGCAATGAGGAAGAGGAGGATTTGGCCTTGAGGTTTGAGCCTGCTTTGCTGGAGGACACAGACTTGAGCAATGAGGAAGAGGAGGATTTGGCTCTGAGGTTTGAGCCTGCTTTGCTGGAGGATTTGGAGTTGCCTTCCTCCCCAGGACCTTCCTCCCTGGTTGTGCCTCAGGTGTCGGCAGATAATCAGGAGAGCGTAGCGGAGCCTCTGGCTGAGGATCAAACTGAGGAATGTTGGTTTGATGCGAGGCAAAGACGCAGGTATATGCGTGAGATGCAACGCAGAAGGAAAGGACAAATCAGGGACTGAGATGAGAGACTGACACGCCCCTCGGGGAATAAAAGTGGGCGTGTTAGCTCTGGATTCTCGTTCGGGTCAATTTGTTAATTTTGGATGGAAGCTTCGACAAATTCTTTGTGTGGCATTTGCCTGTGATTTATGTTCTTGTTTTATTATCAGACTTGGCAGGCAGCTCATGGGAGACTGCCAAGGACTTCTCCAGCCAAAGGTATTTAACCCTGTCATTACTGGTCTTGTCTGCTTGTTTATATTCCTTTGGAAACTTGGACTCTCACCTCCTGGGCACAAGTGAGACATAACATTTTTGTCCCGAACCTTACAAAAGCCATCTTCTGACCAAGATGGATCAACAACAGCAGCAGCAGCAGCAGCAGTAGATTAATCAACTTCAAAATGATAACCAAGTTTTGCAGCAGCAAGTTACTCAGCTGGTTAATCAACTCACACTGCTGCAGGCTCATGCTGCTCCTCCTGCCCCTCCCCATAGGAAATGCCCGGTAGCTATGCCGGATAAGTTCTCTGGGCAGCATGAAATGTTCCCGGCTTTCATGGGACAGTGCCAATTGTTTATGGCTCTGAGGCCGGAGGATTTTCCTGATGACCGGGCTCGGGTGGGGTTTGTAATCAGCCTTCTGTCGGCTTGGCTGCCAGGTGGGCCACTCCTTTGTTGGTGCAGGATAGTCCATTGCTAACGGACTATCAGGGGTTTTGGCGTCACCTGAGACTTATGTATGAGGACCCCATACGGGCTCAGATAGCAGCCAGACGCCTGAAGGAACTTCACCAGGGGAAACGCCCCTTGCAGGAGTTCATTT
The DNA here is from genome assembly GCF_049901735.1 of Notechis scutatus. Classification (NCBI taxonomy): domain Eukaryota; kingdom Metazoa; phylum Chordata; class Lepidosauria; order Squamata; family Elapidae; genus Notechis; species Notechis scutatus. Next base: position 29,332 of record NW_028263010.1, on the reverse strand, counting down.
CAGAGTTTCGACTGCTCTGTTTGGACTCTACGTGGAATGATGCAGCTTTAATGGACGCTTTCCAAGATGGCCTGTCAGAGGACATACAGGACGAGTTGGTTCACGTGGAGCTGGCCCCGACCCTCAAAGCTCTGGTGGTGCAATGCTTGCGCATTGACGGCCGGCTTCAATGGCGCAAGACTCGACGCCCCGTTCCGGAGCAGCCATCCACCTCAAGGCCACAGCATCCTGTACAACCAGCACCCCAGGTCTCACACAGTGCCGTGGCCAGGGCCAAGGAGCCAATGGAGTAGGGTGCGATCCGACCTCGTTTGACGGCCCAAGAACGCACACGGAGATTCCAGAAAGGCTTATGCCTATATTGTGGGGGGCCTGGACATTTTGCGAATTCCTGTCCTGTTAAACGACGGGGGGCACGCAAGCCAGTGCCCGAATCTAAACCTGATCAGTCGGGAAATGGGGCAGGCCCGGCCTTGGGGAAACCCTAGGTCGGGCACGTATCAACCAACCGCCTGAAGTAGCGGAGGTGGACTCTGGACCCCCTCGCCATTTACTTTTAGACACTCAGGTTTTCTTGCCGTCCCAGTCGGAGGGGATTCCTGCAATTGCGTTGGTGGACTCGGGGGCTACGACCAGTTTCATGGACCAGGACTTTGCAACTCATTTTGATTTGTCCCTTTGGTTGCGGTGGAGCCTCCAATCAAGGTGGAAACGATTGATGGGCGGGAGCTTCGTGCTGGGCCCATTCGTTTTGCTACCCAGCCGTTGCACCTGGTTATTGGGGACCATGAGGAGGCGATTAGTTTTTACATCACTGCGGTCCTCCATCTCCCCTTGGTCCTTGGTATGGCCTTGCTACGGTTACACGATCCTCTGGTGGCTTGGGCGCAGAACGCCATTTCATTCCCGACTCACCAGTGCATGGACCATTTACGACACACCTGTGCTGGCTAGGACATCACCGCCCCCGCCATCTCCGTACCTCCTGAACTCTCTGATTTCTCTGATGTATTTAGTGAGAAGGAGGCGGATCAGTTACCCCCGCATCGACCCTATGACTGTCCCGTGGACCTTCTGCCCGATGCCCCACTACCCAACGGACGCCTGTATTCTATGTCTGAGCCCAAATTGGCCGCCCTTTGTGATTTCTTGGAAAAGAATTTGGCCCGGGGGTTTATCCGGCCGTCGTCGTCCCCTCTTTCTGCTCCTGTTCTTTTCGTTAAAAAGAAGATGGGGGACTTGCGCTTGTGTTGTGAGTACCACCGGTTGAACGCCATTATGGTGCGGAATAGTTATCCCTTGCTGCTCATTCCAGAGTTGATGGAGCGGTTACGGGAGGCTACTGTCTTCACCAAGCTCGATCTTCGAGGGGCCTACAACCTGGTGCGGATGCAAGAGGCGGATGAATGGAAGACGGCGTTTGGCACCTGATACGGCCATTTTGAATACACCGTGATGCCGTTCGGGTTGACCAATGCCCCTGCGGTCTTCCAGCACCTGATGAACGACGTGTTCTGGGACATGCTCGATCGGTTTGTGGTGGTTTACCTGGACGACATTTTGATTTATTCTATGTCCAGGAAAACCCATATTCAACAAGTTCGTCAGGTATTGCAATGTCTTCGGGAGCATCAACTCTATGCGAAGCTGGAGAAATGCCTCTTTTTCCAGACTTCCATAGAGTTCTTGGGGCACATCATCTCTCCCGAAGGCATTGCCATGGACCCGCGTAAGGTGGAGGCTTTGTGTAGTTGGGAACCCCCTCGTCGAGTGAAAGACATTCAACGTCACTTGGGGTTCTCTAACTATTATCGGACCTTCATCCCGGGTTTTGCCAAGCTGACGGATCCCATCACTCAGCTCCTTAGAAAGAAGGTCCCATTCCAGTGGGGGGGGGGCCGCAGCAACAGGCCTTTGAGACTCTAAAGAAGGCCTTCATTGCACAACCTATCCTGAGGCATCCTGATCCACATCGTCCGTTTGTGGTGGAGACGGATGCGTCCAACGTGGCTATTGGGGCTGTGTTGTTGCAAGCCCCAGAGGATGGCGCCCCTCTTTTTTCCTGCACATACAATTCTCGGAAACTCACTCCTTCCGAGCGCAACTATACTATCTGGGAAAAAGAGTTGCTGGCTATCAAGGCTGCGTTTGAGACCTGGCGACATCACCTTGAGGGGGCTCGGCACAAGGTGGAGGTTCAGACGGATCATCGTAATTTGGAGCACTGGTCCACTGCGAGGAAGGTGAACCAGCGACAGATTCAGTGGTTGTTGTTCTTTGCTCGGTTCAACTTTTTTGTGACTTATATCCCCAGTGGTCAGAATCGGAGAGCAGATGCAGTATCACATAAACCTGAGTACCTTTGTCCCGAGGACCCTCTTCCTCCACGTACGGTGCTGCCACTGGAATCTTTGGCCGTTATCCAGGAACCGGTGGATTTGCGGACTCGGATACGAGAGGCGCAGCACTTAGACGCTTGGTCGCAGCAGAGAATGGGGGAAATTGGACCTGATTCCCCATGGACTCTGGAGGGGAGCTTACTACGACATCGGGGCCGATTGTATGTGCCCACAAGGACACTTAGAGCCCTCATCATGACTCAATGTCATGACAACCCTGCTGCTGGCCATTTTGGATTTTTTAAGACCCTTCATCTTGTCACATGGACTTTTTGGTGGCCTTGAGTCCGACATGATGTCTACGCCTACGTCGCATCCTGTGTACCGTACCGGCAAGCGAAAGCCATGATGGGTGCGCCTCCTGGTCTCCTTCAACCACTGCTGACTCCGGACAGACCATGGGGGGCAATTTCCATAGACTTTTTAACGCATTTGCCCTCTTCATCGGGGTATACGATGGTGCTCGTGGTGGTTGATATGTTAACTAAGATGGCTCACTTTATCCCCTGTCGGAGGTTACCGTCAGCTCATACTACTGCCCAGTTATTCTTGCAACACATGTTTCATCTGCATGGTCTGCCGGACAGGGTGGTTTCGGATCGCGGTGTCCAGTTTACCGTGCAATTTTGGAAGAGCCTGATGACCGCATTGCAGGTGCAGGTGTGCTTGGCGTCGGCGCACCATCCGGAGACTGATGGTGGGATGGAGAAGGTGATTGGCATCCTCACCCAATATTTACAATGTTTTTTAACCACCGACAGAACGATTGGGTGACTTACCTCCCTTTGGCGGAGTTTGCCTTCAATAACTCTCAGCACACCTCCACTCACTCGCGTCGGGTGACGCCTCCGTTGGCTGTGGGAGACAGGATGTGGTTATCCATGAAGCATCTATGGGTCGACCATCCGGTCAAGAAGTTGGACCATCGCTTCATCAGTCCCTTCCCTATTGAGCCGGTCATCAATCCCGTTGCTTATCGGCTCACCCTACCCCGCTCCATGCGCATTCATCCTGTCTTCCACCGTTCCCTTCTGGTTCCTGAAGCCCCATCGTGTGCTCTCCATTCCCCCGCTGGTACGGTTTCTCCATCTGTACCCGGCGATGATCCTGCTGCTGACAACACAGTGGTCAGCATTCGGGATTCTCACTGGCTGAAAGGATGATTTCAATACTTCGTCGAGAGGCTAGGGGATGGACCGGAGGCCCTTTCCTTGGTGGATGCTTCCACGGTTCATGCCCCGGACCTTATCCGGAGATTCCATGAACAGTTTCCATTGAAACCGCATCCGGATCATCAGACTCGGGGGAAGGGCCCTGCGGTGAGGGATAGTGTTGTGACTCGGAGGTTTGAGCCTGCTCTGTTAGAAGACACAGACTTGAGCAATGAGGAAGACAGAACAATATCGGACCTCTAAAAAGTACAAGCATGCATATGTACTCAGTACTTGGTTTGGTCCCCTTTTGCAGCAATTACTACCTCAATGTGGCGTGGCATGGAAGCTATCAGCCTGTGGCACGGATGAGGTGTTATGGAACACCAAGAAGCTTCAATAGCGGCCTTCAGCTCTTCTGCATTATTCGGTCTCATGTCTCTCATCTTTCTCATGGCAATGCCCCATAGATTATCTATGGGGTTCAGGTCAGGGGAGTTTGCTGGCCAATCAAGCACAGTAATCCCACAGTCATTGAACCAGGTTTTGGTGCTTTTGGCAGTGTGGACAGGTGCCAAGTCCTGCTGTAAAATGAAGTCAGCATCCCCATAAAGCTCATCTGCGGAAGGAAGCATGAAGTGCTCCAAAATCTGCTGGTAGATGGCTGCGTTGACCCTGGACTTAATGAAGCACAGTGGACCAACACCAGCAGAGGACATGGCTCCCCAAATCAACACAGACTGTGGAAATTTCACACTGGACTTCAAGCATCTTGCAGTGTGTGCCTCTCCATTCTTCCTCCAGATTCTGGGTCCTTGGTTTCCAAATGAGATGCAAAAGTTGTTCTCATCAGAAAGAGGACTTTGGCACTGAGCAACAGACCAGTTCTGTATTTCTTTAGCCCAGATAAGACCTTTCTGACGTTGTTTGTTGTTCATTGAAGCCCATGTCCAGGATCCGTCTGTGTGTGGTCGCTCTTGATGCACTGACTCCAGCCTCAGTCCACTCCCTGTGAAAGTCCCCAACACTTTTGAATGGCCTTTTCCTGACAATCCTCTCCAGGCTGCGGTCATCCCTGCTGCTTGTGCACCTTTTTCTTCCACACTTTTCCCTTCCACATAACTTTCTATTAATGTGCTTTGATACAGCACTTTGGGAACATCCAACTTCGTTTGCAATTACCTTTTGAGGCTTTCCCTCCTTATGGAGGGTGTCAATGATGGTTTTCTGCACAACTGTCAGGTCAGCAGTCTTTCCCATGATTGTGATTCCTACTGAACCAGACTGAGAGACCATTTAAAGGCCCAGGAACCCTTTGCAGGTGTTATGGCTTAATTAGATGATTAGAGTGGGACACTTTGAGCCTAGAATATTGAACCTTTTCACAATATTCTAATTTTCTGAGATTGTGGATTTGGGGTTTTCATGAGCTGTAAGCCATAATCATCCCAATTATGACACATCACAGCTTGAACTATCTTGCTTTGCATGTAATGAGTCTATCTCATATATTAGGTTCACCTTTTATGTTGCATTCCTGAAATAAATGAACTTTTGCACGATATTCTAATTTTTCAAGTTTCACCTGCAGATCAGGAAAACATAAAATATTGCAAAGCCACTCCCCTTTGAAAATAATCCAAATCCTTGTTCCATTTAAGATATAAAGAAAAAATTCCTCACATACTAGGGCTGTCAATTTCAAATGAGGTATTATTTATATCTGTACATTTTTATTTTCAATTCATATAGCTGCCATGCTATTGAAATAAGACTAAACATTACTGCCTAGTTTGTAGAACTACAGTGAGGATGAGTAGAGATGAAATCATGAGAACATGTCACTCAAAAAGAATAAGTCAGGCATCTTTTGTTGCAGCACATGGGACATGAGTAGGAGCCCTGTGTGGGAAAGGTATATTTCTAAGGCCCAAGACAAGGTCCTTTTCATTGAAGAATTACAGTTTTGTTGTTAATTGCTAGTTGTGTCCAACTCCTTGAGCGCCCAAGAACCATAGCATTCCAGAACCACCTGTCCTCTACTGTTTCCCAAAATTAGAACTACAGTTGGATGACATGAAGAGACAGACCCACATTTTTGTTATTACTAATATTTGGAGAATTCTTTGTTTCAAAGGGAGATTTAAGGTAGCTGACATTCAAGATAAACAATTTCATTCAAGAGGTTTTTACATGCCTCACAAGCCAAAGGCTAAATCTAAGTAGCATTTCATTATAAATTGGCCATCATTATTTCAAGTTTCAAGGAGGAGGGGGTGTCAAAGTCATTTTCAGTCCATTTTTCTAGATTAAGGCATCATCTCACATCAGATAAGTTATTGGGGTTCCTTTTTGCCAGAGCACCTGAGATCACCTTCCTAGCAGCAGGAGCCCTATCCCAGTGGGGCATAGATAACTCTGGTCAGATATGGGCTCTTAAAAATATCTGAGCCTGCTCTTTCAGGGGACACTAAGACCAACCATACAGACAGAGAAAAGTTGCCAATATTTTCAATCACCTTGTTGAGCAACTTTAGCCGTGAAAGAGCATCTTGGTTGATAATAAGCCTCTGTCTTTCAAAACTCCCCAGTTGTTCTTTCATGGGATCCTCCTTGGGGAAAAGCAACCAACTTATGATATTAAGATCTGCTGCTAGATTTCCATTTTGGTCCAAGTACAATTTTTCCAAAGAAAAATTGTAAAACTCATTCTTCTCCAGAAAGGGATGGAACTAGAATTGAAACATCCAGGGATTTTGAAAGCAACTTGAAACATTCTAAAAGGAGGAGCAATTTTAAAGCTGAGCCAGTGAACAAGAGATGTTCAATCCCTCCCCCTTCATTATCTGCCTAAATAGCAATAGCACTTAGACTTATATACCACTTCACAGTGCTTTTACAACCCTCTTTAAGTGGTTTATAGAATCAGCATATTGCCCCCAACAATCTGGGTACCCATTTAGAAATCTTGGAAGGATGCAAGGCTGAGTCAACCTTGAGTTGGTCAAGATCAAACTTCTGGCACTGAGCAGTCAGTTAGTCAGCAATACTTGTACTCTAACCTTTGTGCCACCACGGCTAAATGCAAAGACTGAGCAGCCATCAGTCTGAAAAGCTTTAATTGGATTCCTGCAGTGAGGAGGGGTTGGGCTAAATGCTCCCAGGCTTGGTTGAAATTTATTAACGTAAAGTTCTATCATGCTAATTACAAACCTATAAATACAGGAATTTATTTACAATGTATACATTTTATATTCTTTTATAATAGCAGTGTTTTATATCAAAATATAATTGTCACTGTGCCAGCTATTTGGAATATGATCTTGTGAGCTAAATCTGGCCTCAGCTTGACCAAACCTATTGGTGTTTGGAAGAACAAGTAAGTTGAAATGGTCCCCCTACATCAGCATTGGATTATTTTTTCTAAATAGGAACTAGGTTTGATGGATCCTTGTCAGGACCGCATACCTGCCATGGTTCTAGCCTTGGTGCCTCTAATCTCTCTTTCTCCTCCACTTTTCTCCTCCTAGATATTGAGGAATATGCAACATTCAAGACATGGGCCAAAGTCTTAAAAACACTGTAAAACCGGTGCTCATTTTTTATCTGAATTCTGTCCTTTTTCTCTTGCATGTCCAGTGATGCTATCTGGGTGCATTGTCTCCGGCCCTTGACAGAGAGAACATGCTTTGAAAAAGAACAGCGAAAAGACTGATCTTCAAATTTGGAATCCTTAAAAAGACTGGGTTGAAAGGCATCATCATTTGGCCATTTTTTTTCCTGAAAATCAAAGGTCCAAATGCTATGGATATATTTGAAAAGTGTCTGCCTTGTAACTGTCAATTTCTCCATGATTGTGGTGATCCAGACTTTCCCTTCAATGGGTCCTGACAAACCTTCAATTATTATATGGATATAGCGAAATCTATCAACAAGGGAACCAAATTCTATGAAGTGAACAAAGACATTGACTTTCCTCCATTTAGAGATTGCATCCCTGAGATGTTCTGTAGGTCTGGTCATTGGGAATTGTTGTGAGATAACGACACAGATTCCATTTCTGACAAGCATTGGAGTGAAAGTTCTCAAGAAATTCTCTCCCTCCTCTGTGTCTGTTGAAAAGAGACCAATCAAAGTCCATCTAAAATGGAGGAGGAGTTGGACAATTCCTGGATACTGGTCCCATTTTTGGGGAGCATCTGATGGAAAAATGGAATTTGACTTTTATCACCCAGAGCCTCTGAAACAATTCCATAACTGATCTGAAGAAACAAGGAAGAATGGTGTATTATACTTAGACCAGATCAAGTCCAAAATGTAAGCTTTTAATACATCCAATGTGGTTCTCATGAACACCTTAGAATAATTTGTTGTTATTAATCCTTAAGCCATATCAAGAATACCAAATTCAGAATATTAGCTAGATTGAATATAATCATTGGCCTAATCTGGGGTCAAAGATACTGTTCTTTCTCTTTTCTATTAAAATTGACATTCAGACAATAGACATTTATGTCTTCTATCTCTAAAAGCTCCCCTTGCACATACGTGCTAGTTGTTTCTGGCTCTAGGGGGTGGTGCTCATCTCCATTAGAAAGCCGAAGAGCCAGGTCTGTCTGAAGACATCTCCATGGTCATGTGGCTGGCATGACTAAATGCCGAAAGTGCACGGAACACTGTTATGTTCCCACCAATGTGATCCCTATTTATCTACTTGCATTTTTACATGTTTCCGAACTGCTAGGTTGGCAGAAGCTGGGGCAAGTAATGGGAGTTCACTCTGTTACACAGTGCTAGGGATTCAAAACGCCAAACTGCCGACCTTTCTGATCGACAACCTCAGTGTCTTAGTCAATGAGCCACCATGTCCCCTTCTATCTCTAGACCACTGCAAATGCAAATTAGTTCATTTAACATCATCTCTAACAGGAACAACAAAATAATTTTTTTCCTCTTTCTCTCCACAAGATGAGGGCCCAGATTGTTGGGGGCAATATGCTAACTGTGTAAACCACTTAGAGAGAGCTATAAAGCACTGTGAAGTGGTATATAAGTCTAAATGCTATTGCTATTCAAAATCATTCAATAGAATCATCAGCAAAGAAGACTTAGAACTTAGAATAACTTTATTGTCACTTTGAATGTGCACTAATCTGCATATAATAAAATGAAATTTCATTGCTTATAGCTTTTAAATGATCGCCAATATACACTACATAACCATGACAGAATACATGAATACAAAATTATGGGTATACCCACATACATTATATGACACAGAGAAACAACATAGTCTAGTTCAGATGTATACATGTACATGGCGAGAAAAACGATTCTTGCAAGTTTTCCAGAGGGGTGGCCTAGGGAACAAAGATGTTACAGAATCTTTTTATAAGAGACCCAGAAAAGAAATTCATTCTCTATTCCTACTAGGATTGGGAACTGAATATCTACAAATGGAGGAATGGGTTGGGCAGAGGCAACTACAAACTTTTCAATAAGCTAGTTGTGATTAACTCAGGATTGTACGAGATTTATTTATTTATTTATTTATTTGATTTGCCAATTGTTTACAAGATAATAAGTATAAGTGTATACATAGTTGTGAATACATGAAATGGGTACATATAAGAAAAATAAAAGAAGAATAAGAGAAACAATAGGACAGGGATGGTAGGCACGTTGGTGCGCTTATGCACGCCCCTACAGACCTCTTAGGAAAGGGGTGAGGTCAATAGTAGACAGTCTAAGGTTAAAGTTTTTGGGGTTTGGGGAAGAAACTACAGAGTCGGGTAGAGTATTCGTATTTCCTGCAATCAAGTTTGGTGCGGTTAACTTTGAGTTTGTATCTATTGTGTGCTCTTGTGTTGTTATGGTTGAAGCTGAAGTATTCATTGACAGGTAGGACATTGCAATGTATGATTTGGACTTCAGGGAGCGGGGTTGCTCCATCTTTGGATTTGGGTCTCTTAAAATAAGACGTAAGAGAGAAGCCATTGCAATCTAAATGATTCAAGAAATTAGACAAGTCCTGCATTATAGGAGTAACTGAAAGAAAAGAAGACGGCAAATATAGGAAGTGCTACTCCATCACACTGAATGACTTACGAGGGAGACTGAGTATAAGGAGCTGTGTTGAAAGACACAATTATATCGGCTATCATTGTGGCAATGGAGACTATACTAATGAGGTGGTCTCCTGGCCTGTAATAGCTCCGTAGTTTTTTTCCCTCTTGCTCTTCCAAACTCAGCAGGCACTTCATGCTCAGCTTGCCAGAGACTGGCTGGGATATCAGCAGCAACAGCAGAAGCCGAAGGAGGAGGTCCATAATTCATGGGGCTGAATCAATCCCCTTCCTGTTTCTGAGGAAGAACAAGAGTTTGAAGAATTCAAAGCACTCTCACAAGATTGAAATGATAGTGACTTTCTTGACTGAGAGAGAGATCGACAGAACTTTAACTGGAAAGGAGGAAAATGATACATTTCAAGGAGCACAGTCACTGAATGTCCCCAAATTTGTGCCACACAGAGTGAGACCTGAAACATTTATCCTTTTCTGATGCAAGATCCATTTCGAGTTGCTTCAGTCTGATGTTTACATCAAAGGCAATCACTGGAGAAATATCAGGAGAGATCTCACAGACCAGGATTTTAATAATTACTGTAAGAAGCAATATCTCCTCTGGGGACCCTGAACTACTTCTGGGCCTCCATGTGCAGCATGTGCAGGGGAGAAGCTGGAGAAGAGCATGTTAGTGAAAAATCACAGATATACCCCTAGAGGGCACTGGTCTGAAGTGGTTGTGGTCCTTCCTTTCTGGACATGTCTAGAAAGTGATGCTGAAAGAAGATAGTTCGATACCCAGGAAATTGGCTGTTGTCCTTCAACGTACTCTCTTGTCTCCAAACATTCCTGGGGAAAGTCATCCAGAACTATAGAATTTGGTGTGACCTTAGGTATCATTCCTATGCCTGTTTTAGTAGTTGCCATAAAAAATGGAGGGGGGAGGAAGGAAATCTGGAAGAGCAGTGCAGCAGTTTGAAAGCAAAAGTACATTCCAACTCTTATCTTTAAAAGATTGTAACTAAAACACCAGAACTTTTACCCATGAATATATTTAATTGGAGGACGTGAATGATGACATCCAGCCCCTGAATGTGCTCAGTTGGAGAATCTGGTTTATGATACACCCCAGGGGGAGGAGGGAAACAGGATCACAGGTGACTGTAAAGTACCTATGCCAGAGTTGGCTTCATACAGGGCAGTGCCAGTATGTCGCCTCTAATAAATTCTTTGAAGTTTTTTGAAGTTTGGCTCAAGTATCATGATTTAATTAGGGCGATTGCTGGAATCCTGACATACCTGCTCCATTCAAAATCCAAGAAAAAATTATTTAGATTCTTGTAATTAGAGAAAAGATTTCTTTTACTAGAAGTTAAGTGGTAGCAACAAAAGAATTCTGAATCTGAGGAAAAAGGCACGTACATCACATATATCAAGGGATTGAAATGTTCCCACCCCCACTAGTTCAAACGGTCCTTCCAATTAAAAGTTGTGAATCTCATCATGTGGACATCTTCAGGTGGTTATGATTAGTTGACCTTGGCTTACTCAGATAAAGGTTTGCAGTTGCGCAGAGAAGAGAAAGCTAAGCAAGACATAGAAACCCTCCTCAGTTTATACAATATTAGTTAGTAACACCTCCAGCTCACTTCCCATACTTTTCCCCCTTCCACCCCCCATTACTCATGACAGCCAGGAAGAAGCAAAGCAAAGGAAGAAGATCTTGAAGGCTGACATTCGGCCCTCCTAGAAAAAAGACGTTAGTCCTATAAAAGAGGGAAATATAAAGCACGACTTAATAACTAGTTAACATAAAAGAGACACTTATTTTGGGTTTATCAGGATAATTAGAACAAAATGCCCTGACAAGCTTAGGGGCTCTAACATCTTTTTCATTGACCCACTCAGCCTGGGAAGAAGGGAAATGCTTCCTAGCAACCAAATATTGGAGCCGACCCTTCCATCGTCGAGAGTCTAGAATTTCTTTAACTTCAAAATGTTGTTCACCGTCAATAAGCAATGGTACAGGAGGGTCGGTCTGGGTCGGTCTCAGATCGGAAGTATGTTCTGGTTTTAATAAACTAACGTGGAAAACCGGGTGAATTCGTCGAAGGTGTTAGGAATAGCATAGGTTACCTAACGTAGTTTGGGTAAAATAATATATATAGACTATGATAGTGAGTTTAAGCGTGTGTCACTTTAACTGCAAAACATGTAATTTTGGGTGCGGCTGTAAATCGCCATAAGAGGGAGCAAGAGAACTGGATTGATTGCTGGCTTACTGGATTGCTTGCAGACGATGATGGATTGTTAACTGCGTGTTCTCTGCTGTTGCTGAAAGAAGAAAGGAGGTTTTACTTCTTCATATCTCTACTGCGAAGAGATACATTACTGGACTGATATTTGTAAGTTTACTGACCTCTTTTTGGACACTGGACTTTGCAACTGAATAATCCCCGGACGGACTGAACTTAGTGTATGATATATGGACTGTTTGACTATGCTATAAATCTTACTGGAATAAACTATTTAACTAGCACATTGTATCTGTTTTACTGAGTGTAAACTACAAAAACGTTTGTCTCACATATTTGCCTGCCTGCCTGACTGCCGTGCGGATTCTGCTAGGGTGTATATTCCTAACAGAAGGCTTTTAGGTAATTTCAATAGGACTGTCACAGGGTTTACAATTTGTTCAATCGAGAAATGACCAACATACTTAGGACCAAGTTTCTTTGACTTTTGTGGTTTGTACATATCTGGTGGACAAAAAGACCTTATCGTCCACTTGATATGGTTTTTGTGGAGTCCTCTTTTTGGCTGCAAATTTCTTATGAGCCCGATGTGCATCATCCAATGCTTTACGAGCGACTGGCCAATTAAGCTGGAGTTGTGTTATCCATTCATCTAATGACTGAATACTAGGCCTCTCACGAGGGAGTTCAGGTATGGGTACAAAGTCTTGTCCTGATGCCACCTTGAAGGGGGTAAATCCAGTACTACTATGGATAGAATTGTTATATGCTACTTCAGCAAATGGCAATAGGTCAGTCCAATTATCTTGCTGATAATTTATGTAACATCTAAGGTATTGCTCCAATACCGCGTTAGTTCTCTCACAGGCCCCATTGCTTTGGGGTGGGTGGGCAGAGCTTAGTCCCTGGGCGGAGCCCAATAACTTCAGGAACTAGCTCCAAAAGTTTGAGGTAAATTGAACAACCCTGTCAGAGATTATGCGTTCAGGAACTCCATGTAATCTATAGATATGCAATATAAACAGTTTGGCCAACGTTTTTGCAGATGGAATATTCGAACAAGGTATGAAATGTACTTGCTTGGAAAACAAATCAGTTACCATCCAGATAACCGTGTTTCCCCCCCTTTCGGGTAATTCTACTATAAAATCCATAGAGATTTCCTTCCACGGAACCGTTGGTCTAGCCACATTTTGTAACAACCCTGCTGGCTTACCAGGAGGTCTCTTGGCTGACGCACAAATAGAAAAGCTAGCCACATAAGTTTCAATGTCCTTCTTCAAAGTAAGCCACCAGAATTGCCGCTTAACTAGGTGTAAGGTTTTCACAAATCCAAAGTGACCAGCCGCTTTAGAATCATGAGCTTGTTGTAAGATTTGGCTCCTCAGTTTCTCTGGCACATACAACTTGGCTCCCACCCAGGCCAGTCCATCTCTAACTGTACAGTTATTCGAATGAGCCAGGAACCAATCATCAAGTTTCAGAGCATCCTTTAATTGCGTAGTCAAATCATTCGATAGATCCACTTCCTTCTTCTTGTTTTGGGCTCTAGTAGCTACTGGAGCTGCCAACTGTTCGATTGGGACAATCGGCCGTACTACTTCCTGGCGAGCACTATTATATTGAGGTAGTCTAGATAGAGCATCCGCCATAAAGTTCCTCCCCCCTGGAATGTACTTCAATGAAAAATTAAACCGCTTAAAGTACTGAGCCCAGCGAAATTGTTTGGAGGACAGCTTCCGAAGTGTTTTTAAGGCCTCCAAATTCTTATGGTCGGTCCACACCTCAAACGGGTGTTTTGCTCCTTCTAAGAAATATCTCCAAGTCAGTAGGGCCCAACGAACTGCAAAAGCTTCTTTTTCCCACATGGCCCACCTTCTTTCGGTTTCAGATAATTTACGGGAGGTATATGCACAGGGTTCTAAAATCCCCTTCTCATTGATTTGCAGCAATACCGCTCCAACTGCCACATCACTTGCATCGGCCTGAATTACGAAAGGAGCGTCCATGTCCGGGTGCTTTAACACTGGTTCAGCAGCAAACAGTCGTTTCAGTTTTTCAAAGGCCGCTTGACATTCCATGGACCACTCCAGTGTTTTACTAGGCTTTGGTTTCGCCTCCCCTTTGGTTTGTAGGAGGTTTGTGATAGGCAGTGCTATCTTTGCAAAAGCCAGGATAAATTGTCAGTAAAAATTGGCGAATCCCAGAAAACTCTGAAGTTGTTTTCTGGTGCGTGGTGGGGCCCATTCCAACATGGCACGCACCTTCCCTGGATCCATTTCTATGCCCTCATGTGAGATGCGATACCCCAAATAGTCAATTTTCTCCTGATGGAACTCACATTTGGACAATTTAGCATATAACTTAGCGGCTCGGAGTTTCTCTAAGACTGACCACACTAGTTTCACATGTTCATCCCAAGTCTCCGTGTAGATAAGGATATCATCAAGGTAGACCAAAAACCTCTTGTATAAATGTTCATGTAAGACTTGATTAATCATCTGCATGAGTACTGCTGGGGGCCCCTGTAGGCCAAATGGAAGAACACAGAATTGGAAACAACCAATTGGTTTTCCATTCGTCCCCTTCCTTAATTCGAATGCAGTAGTACGCTTCTCTCAAGTCAAGCTTCGTAAAAATCTTCCCCTTGGCCAGGTGGGCCAGCATATCCTTCATCAGGGGAAGGGGGTACACGTTTTCCACGGAAATAGCAATCAGGTTTCTGTAATCAACACATAAGCGAAAGGAGCCATCTTTCTTTTCACGGAACAGTACTGGGGCCGCTACCCGGAGTTTAGCGAGCTGGATGAAACCACATTTCAAATTTTTATCGATAAACGACCGCAGCTCTTCTAATTCCCCCGGTGTCATCGAGTACAGCTTCGGTTTCAGGAGTTTCATCCCAGGTAAAAATTCAATACTACAATCTGTTGAATGATGAGGGGGAAGCTCATCTGAGGCCTTCTCACTGAATACTTCCTTTAAGTCCCAATATTCCTTCGGAATTTTCTACCCCCCCTTCAGTTTCTTGGTACCCGTGGAAGCTAGGTCAATAGGATTCTGGAGTTTCGGTTGAGATTGCCCCTCTCCTTCTGGGCGCTGGTTGGTACGTATATGCAATGACCCTCTTCTCCAATCGACGTGGGGGTTCCATTTCCGGAGCCAGGGAAATCCCAGTATTAGTGGCTGTTCCATCCCAGGGGCCACAATAAAACGCAGAGTCTTGCTATGCTTCCCCATCGTCATTTCTATGGGTTCCGTTATGAAATGTGCAGGCCCGCCCCCGCCACTGATCCATCCAATTGGCAAAAAGCTATGGGTGTTTTTAAAGTTTTTAGTCTTAAGCCCATCTTCTGTACTACTTCCGGGCTGATCACACACCTTGTGCACCCAGAGTTTAGCAAGGCTGGCATTTCCCCCTTGGCCCCCGATGCGGGTACCGTTAACTGCACTGGAATGGTCATAGGGCCCTTGTTTGGACTTACCAATGAGTCGTCTTCCGAATCAACGTCACTCTCTTCAGAGGAGGTCGGAGTTCCCAGCCCCTCTCCATTCAGATGGGTGACCTCTACGACCTCCCCCATCTTAAGCGCTGTTTCGCGAGGCTTCGCTGGGGTTTTTTCCGGTTTCTTCCCTCGTCTTGGCCCCCCCTTTGGTTCCAACTTGGCCCAGCAGTCTGCAGCCCGGTGACCTCCTCTCCCTCATACCTTTGTTGAGCGTGAGGCTCTCCGAGGGCTTCATCTATGAGGCGCCTGGCTTGATTTAGTAAAAAGTCTTTCCTTTCCCTCTCTTGCCATGGCTCCTCTCTTCCACGCCGACAGGTAGTGGTGACTCCTGGGGGGAGGCCCTCCTCAGTATCCTTCCAACCTACTCCCAATGACCATTTGTGTTTTACGGCTGGTTTTCCCCCAAGGTTGAGCTCTGCTAACAAGTCAGCTTCCCTTGCTTCTTCTAGCAGCAGCGAGTCTTGCCCTCCAATGGCCCTCTTGCTCGCTGGCTGGAGTTGACATGATGTTCAGACCCCCTCGGAAGAAATTGTATTATCTCTCCGGGTGAGCTGGTAGGGTGAGATTCAGAATAATGTCAGCTGGTGCACCGTTCAAAATCCAAGAAAGAAATACTTAGACTCTTGTAATTAGAGAAAAGATATCTTTTACTAGAAGTTAAGTGGTAGCAACAAAAGAATTCTGAATCTGAGGAAAAAGGCACGTACATCACATATATCAAGGGATTGAAATGTCCCCATCCCCAATAGTTCAAACAGTCCTTCCAATTAAAAGTTGTGAAACTCATCATGTGGACATCTTCAGGTGGTTATGATTAGTTAACCTTGGCTTACTCAAATAAAGGTTTGCAGTTGCGCAGAGAAGAGAAAGCTAAGCAAGACATAGAAACCCTCCTCAGTTTATACAATATTAGTTAGTAACACCTCCAGCTCACTTCCCATACTTTTCCCCCTTCCAACCCCCGTTACTCATAACAGCCAGAAAGAAGCAAAGCAAAGGAAGATCTTGAAGGCTGACTCCTTGCAGCAGACTCCCTTCAGCCCACCAGTTAGCCAAGCTGTTCCTGAAGAACATCTACCGCCTGCATGCAGTACCACGACGAATTATCTCAGACAGAGAGGTCCAGTTCATGGCTGAGTTCTGGAGGGAGTTCCTGCGGTCTATTGTGTCATCCCAGAGCCTTAGCTCAGCCTTTCATCCGAGCAGCAATGGGGGTGGTGGTGCAGAGAGACTGAACGCCATGGTAGAGCAGTACCTGAGGTGCTGTGTGAATTATCAGCAGTCCAATTGGGCGGACCTCCTGACTTTCATGGAGGTTGCATACAATAATGCTGTTCACAGTAGCACGGGACTAACCCCCTTCAGAGTAATGAGGGACATGGACTTCATCCCAATGCCTGAGTATCCAAGGATCCCCCCTCCACAGTCAGCCTGACCTATTGGATGTCAACGCTGAAAACAACTTGGGAAAATGTAAAAAAGGCACTGGCAAAAGCGGCACAAAGCTATAAAAAACAGGCACACAAACACTGGGTCCCGCAAAGGCCATTGCAGGTGGGGGAGAAAGTCTACCTAGCCACCAAGTACTTGAGGTTAAGTCTCCCTAGTAAGAAGTTTGGGCCAATATTCAGGGGACCTTTCCCAGAGTAAACGTCATCAACCCAGTCATGGAGCAACTGAAGTTGCCCCGACTGTTAGGGAAAATACACCCGGTATTCCATTGTAGCCTCTTAAAACCTGTGGTGGGATCAACCCTGAGGCCACCACCTCGTGAACCCCCAGACCCCGTGTCATAGGAGGCCAAACTAATTATGAGGTGCAGCGAATCCTCGATCCGAGGTGGCACAGGAGACAACTCCAATATCTAATCAAGTGGAAGGACTACCCTTTATCAGAAACATCCTGGGTAGAGTAGGAACGTCCAAGCTGATTGCCTTGTGACGAGGTTCCATCCAGAAAACCCAACCAAACCTGGGGGAGGTTTGCAACCCTAAGTTCTATACCTGTAATAAATGTGTTTTCTTTTTGTGTTGTACAGGTCACCTTCAGGAAGCTAGGGGAGCTGAATGTCAACTAAAAGGATACTCCTTTGGTCTTTTTAGCTGCCAGAAAAAGGGAGTGTGGGACAAGGCATTCTTGAAATGCCTAGATAATCACCTCAGCATCCCAAAGTTGTCGAAGCATAAAAAGGTTATTGGAGAGCATGATGGATGAGTCTTGGAGACAGATGTATCCCATTGGAGAAGTCACATCCATGGGGTAGGGGTAAGACCAAGGTCACGGGGGAAATGTATGGTGTAATTTAGTATCAGCTGCACCCAGCCACATGCCAACATGGCAATTTCTAATAAACCAATTTAGTTTTTCTGAGATGTGGTTAGAGACTTTTGATTTGAATAAGGGAGAAGTTGTTGGAGCACTGACTCTTTTAACATGAACTTTGATGAAATGCTCTAGTTGAATCCAATGCCTTTTCCTCTGGTATAACATTCCTTCCTGTGTGGAGATGGTCCCCTCCGGACAAGGAATACAATCATAGCAGCAAATTGGTCCTTCTTTCTGAGCCCGTTTCACAAATCCAGGGTGACAATTGTCCACACATTTGGACTGAGGCAGAGACTAAGCAGAAAAACAAAATTCATTCCAAAATATCTGTCAAATTTTTATTTATTAGATTGATTGAAATAAAATGGAACTCTGCTTAAGAAAGAAACTTCTGAGTAATACAGGTGAAACTCGAAAAATTAGAATGTCGTGCAAAAGTTCATTTATTTCAGGAATGCAATGTAAAAGATGAACCTAATATATGAGATAGACTCATTACATGCAAAGCAAGATAGTTCAAGCCGTGATGTGTCATAATTGTAATGATTGTGGCTTACAGCTCATGAAAACCCCAAATCTACAATCTCAGAAAATTAGAATATTACATGCAATCAATAAAACAAGGATTTTACATAGAACAATATCGGACCTCTGAAAAGTATACGCATGCATATGTACTCAGTACTTGGTTTGGGCCCCTTTTGCAGCAATTACTGCCTAATGCGGCGTGGCATGGAAGCTATCAGCCTGTGGCATTGCTGAGGTGTTATGGAACACCAGGATGCTTCAATAGCGGCCTTCAGCTATTCTGCATTATTCGGTCTCATGTCTCTCATCTTTCTCTTGGCAATGCCCCGTAGATTCTTTATGAGGTTCAGGTCAGGTGAGTTTGCTGGCCAATCAAGCACAGTAATCCCATGGTCATTGAACCAGGTTTTGGTGCTTTTGGCAGTGTGGACAGGGGCCAAGTCCTGCTGGAAAATGAAGTCAGCATCCCCATAAAGCTCATCTGCAGAAGGAAGCATGAAGTGTGTGGTGGTCTCCCATGGAAAGAATGAGACACAAGCGAGTGTTCTCAGGATGGGAGCCTAGAATAAATTCCAGTGCTTCCTTTTATTGAGATTTTTGTACATAGTAAGCATAATTACATTGTGGATTAATAATTAGATATAGTACAGGCTTGTTTGCAGTTGTCTAAGCTGCCTCTTTGTTTGTATTTGTCCTTATTGTTCTCTTCTCCTTGCACTATCTTAGTGACCTTTAAACAGGCATATATGTATTAATTATATTAATCATTACTCAAGCCCAAGCCAAAGTTTATTCCCACATCTCCCCTGTTTTAGTTTTTTGATGATCGCGGATGCCTCGGTAGCTTTTCGCCATCTGCAACAGCAATTCTCCTTCCGTAGGCTTCACCCGACACATTCCTAAAAGTCCAGGGAGACATTGGATAATACAGCATGCACAAAGAGAAAGTATAAAAAGCAATATCACTCCAACAATTAGGTGACGAATCCATGAACCATTTGGCAACCAGGACCAAAGTGCAGACCACACATCCAGTCCCTCACCCTCCGATTGTAATGGATTCTCCTTCAGGGTTTGTTCCATATGCTGTATAGTAGCTGTAATGTTTGGAGAATAATCAGAGATATACATGCAACAATGCGTATGAATCACAGCGCAAACTCCCCCTTGCGCAGCCAGAATAATATCCACCTCATATCTGGTTTGAAGGACAAAGTCACTAATTTTTCCTTGCTCTTCTTCAAGCAGCCTTAGCGTTTTAATGGTGTCTTTAAACAGAATAACTGTCCAATTGTTTAAACGATGCAAATCTCTATAGTTCATCATGACTCCTAAAGGAGGAATAACTCCCCTTGATATCTGTGTCCAGTAGTCATGAGTCAAAACAGAGTTTACTTCCATTGCGGAACGCGCATTGCGGATATGAGCAGTCCCCAATGATTTTTGAATGAAATGAGATGGGATTACTTTCCCAAAGGTGCAGACCCCTTTCCATCGTGCTGGCATGCGATCATAGGCCATCCGTCCACACAGCAACCATAAATTTGCTCCCAGGAGATGACCAACCTTATTTGGCTCAGCATAGATTAGTTTTGCAAAGGATTCCATTAACATAGCCAAATAAGTGGACGATGGTGCGTATTTCCCATTCGCACATTTGGACAACTGGTTTTCTTTTGTGGTGGGACAACATGTGGCAGGAATATATGGACACCCATTTTCATTGATCAAAGATGTGATATCAAATTTGGAAATGTACAAAGTAAGTGAGATTTTTGGTTTTCATGTCACTCGAATAAACCCAATTTCCATTGCTAATAACAATTGTTTTGTTGCAAAACGGATATGCTCCCAAATAAATCATATTCTCTACCGTCTCATTGTGGGTCCAACAGATACCCGCCACCTCTTGGATCCGGCTTCCAAGGTGTAAGGTATTTATGTTACTTGTAGTCCAACTGCTAGACCACGTCCCCGAACAACCATAGCATTGTCCCTTATACCAGTCACCTTCGGCCAGAGGTACTGCAACCATTGGAAGTCCTGATGTTTTGTGAGTTGGCATGTGCATACATACCCAACAATCAGTTTTGTTATGAAGGTTTGCTAGCTTCCCCATGTCCTGGATCAACGTGTTTCTTTTCCATTCCCCAAATCCATCCCCTTGCCCCTTTGGCTGATGATAAGGACGCGCACAGCGAGCAGGAACCCAAACAACTGTCCCCTCATCTTCAACAGCAGCGTATCCTCGGCCCCAAGTTATCAGCGGGACAGTTCCTCTCCACGTTGGATCTGGCAGTCTCCTATACCGAACTTTTGGTCTTGGCGTACCTGCAGAAGGGGAGGAAGCAAAATGCCTACTGGCTGCCGTAGCAGTAGGAGATCTTGTCATGTTTAAAAAATTTAAAGTGTATAATGTAATATTAAGAATGTTTTGTATGTAAGGCAAACCATATCCATCCACTTCATGAACAGCCGGAGAGTCCTCAAGCGCCCATTCATTTGGCCATTCCTTTTGGCGTATCACAGAGACATCTGCTCCGGAATCTATAAGGCCAGAAAATGATTTTTCTTGAATTTCAATTGTCATTTTAGGTTGGTCTGTAGTCAAATTTTTTGTCAGCGCTAGCAATTCTGCAGCAACTGGAGAACTGGCCATTTCAGTGGACCCAAAACTGCCAGTTCGTGGGATCCCAATTAAAGGATTCATAGGAATGTATGGAAGCAATAATAATTGGGCAATAGAATCACCGGCCATTAATGATGTAGGAGTATCAGTGTATAATTGTACCTTAATAACCCCTTTATAATCTTGATCAATAACCCCTGGAATAACAAAAAACCCTTTTTCTGATGCAGAAGACCTGGGAAGTACCAATCCCACTGTTTTTTCTGGCAGTGGCCCATGCAGATGAGTGTCCTCAATGTACACTTGATTAGGAAAAGTCACATCAATTGAGTTCAACATTTTTAAACCCAAACCTGCACTCCCAGTAGTTGCAGGCGATGCTTTTGTGACAGCCTTGGGAGCGGGGCTAGCTGCACGCCCCAAATTTAGTTTCCCGAATTTTGGTTCTGATCAGAGCGACATTGATTTGCCCAATGAAACCCTTTTTTGCATTTCGGACAGACCGACTTCGGGCGGACGTCCCTATTTTTGTTTTTGTTAAATGCCACCCCCCCCCCCGGGATCTGCACTGAGCTTTAAAATGGCCAGGCTTCCCACAATTAAAACAATTCCCTGTAGGTTTCATCCCTTTTTGTAATGCCATAGCCAAAGTCTCCATGTTGTAAGCCTGAGAACCCACCACTGCACATGCCTTTACAGATCAGCCAGAGTAACCTCACCTCTAGCCACCAAAGGCTGTAAGATACGCTTGCAGTCAGCGTTTGCATTTTCAACTGCCAATTTCAGCAAAAGTTCCTTTGCTGCTTCCTCATTAGAGATTTGCCGGGTAATAGCCAATTGTAGCCTTTCCACAAAATCGTTATAAGACTCAGATACTGTTTGCTTAATTTGAGAAAAAGACCGTGCCGGGGTTCCCACATCCTGGATGCGGGACAACGCCCCAAGGACAGCTGCCATAACCACGGGAAATACGTGATCAGGCAAATTAGCAGCTTGATCAGCAGTGGATTCAAACAAGCCTGCCCCATAGATTTGGTCTGGCGTATACAGCCCCCCCGAATTCCGTCCCCTAGTGATAGCTTCCCTTTGATATTCTGAATCAAAAACCACATACTGAGTAGAGCTCAATATCATTCTCATTAAATCTTTCCAGTCACTAGGAATCATGCTTGAGGTAGCCAAACTTGTCAGGAGACCCTTTGTAAAGGGACTTTGAATATCATAATCTTTAACTGCTTTCTTAATTTCCCTAAGTACTGCCAAAGGAATCGGAACCCATTCAGTCTGCAGATTGCCTTGAGCATCCACTTGCCTATTAACTGGAAACAAATTCATCTGGGGAATCTCATCCGGCTCTAATTTCCCCTCATTGAAAGCCTGATGCATCATTGCTTGAACTTTCCCCATTTGCGGTTGGGGTTTATCCTCCACAGGCTTAGGTGCTGTTGGGGGTGAGAAAACATACTCCAGTTTTGGAGTTGGAGGGTGCAACACAACTCCTTTATAAGGAGGAGGTTCTACTAAAGTTTTTAAAAGAGGTTGTTGCTGGGTCTCTAAAGCAGTCATAACAACCTTCCAATATATCAAAATTTCAGCTGTTGCCTGTGGCTCTTCATGAAGGATAGTTCCAATTTTCCTCCACGTGTCTAACTTTAAAGAGCCTCTCTCTGAGTACCAGGGGCATTGCTGCCAGATCTCTTGCAGCAGCTGTTTTACATTACCTTTTGAAAGAACTATTTGCTCCCCCCCAGAGGGTTTAAAGATTAAGAAATTTGTCCTGACTAACTTCAGCAGCTCACTAACATGACGTTCCTGTGGCTGAGAAAGTTTTCCCCCCAGGTTCCCTGAAAAATCCTATTGTCCAGCAATAGTTAAGTACGTACTTTACCTGTTCCAGGCGAGGAAACACGGAGGTCCGGATATGTACCACCTGCAGTGGATCACGTCGGGGTCACCAGTTGTGGTGGTCTCCCATGGAAAGAATGAGACACAAGCGAGTGTTCTCGGGATGGGAGCCCAGAATAAATTCCAGTGCTTCCTTTTATTGAGATTTTTGTACATAGTAAGCATAATTACATTGTGGATTAATAATTAGATATAGTACAGGCTTGTTTGCTGTTGTCTAAGCTGCCTCTTTGTTTGTATTTGTCCTTATTGTTCTCTTTTCCTTGCACTATTTTAGTGACCTTTAAACAGGCATGTATATATAAAGCATTATATTAATCATTACTCAAGCCCAGGCCAAAGTTTATTCCCACAGAAGTGCTCCAAAATCTCCTGGTAGATGGCTGCGTTGACCCTAGACTTAATGAAGCACAGTGGACCAACACCAGCAGAGGACATGGCTCCCCAAATCAACACAGACTGTGGAAACTTCACACTGGACTTCAAGCATCTTGCAGTGTGTGCCTCTCCATTCTTCCTCCAGACTCTGGGTCCTTGGTTTCCAAATGAGATGCAAAAGTTGCTCTCATCAGAAAAGAGGACTTTGGCACTGAGCAACAGACCAGTTCTGTTTTTCTTTAGCCCAGATAAGACGTTTCTGACGTTGTTTGTTGTTCATTGAAGCACATGTCCAGGATCCGTCTGTGTGTGGTCGCTCTTGATGCACTGATTCCAGCCTCAGTCCACGTCCTGTGAAAGTCCCCAACATTTTTGAATGGCCTTTTCCTGACAATCCTCTACAGGCTGCGGTCATCCCTGCTGCTTGTGCACCTTTTTCTTCCAAACTTTTCCCTTCCACATAACTTTCTATTAATGTGCTTTGATACAGCACTTTGGGAACATCCAACTTCGTTTGCAATTACCTTTTGAGGCTTTCACTCCTTATGGAGGGTGTCAATGATGGTTTTCTGCACAACTGTCAGGTCAGCAGTCTTTCCCATGATTGTGATTCCTACTGAACCAGACTGAGAGACCATTTAAAGGCTCACGAACCCTTTGCAGGTGTTATGGCTTAATTAGCTGATTAGAGTGGGACACTTTGAGCCTAGAATATTGAACCTTTTCACAATATTCTAATTTTCTGAGATTGTGGATTTGGGGTTTTCATGAGCTGTAAGCCATAATCATCTCAATTATGACACATCACGGCTTGAACTATCTTGCTTTGCATGTAATGAGTCTATCTCACACATTAGGTTCACCTTTTATGTTGCATTCCTGAAATAAATGAACTTTTGCACGATATTCTAATTTTTCGAGTTTCACCTGTAGATCAGGAAAACAAAATATTGCAAAGCCACTCCCCTTTGAAAATAATCCAAATCCTTGTTCCAGTTAAGATATAAAGAAAAAATTCCTCACATACTAGGGCTGTCAATTTCAAATGAGGTATTATTTAGTTATATCTGTATATTTATATTTTCAATTCATATACCTGCCATGCTATTGAAATAAGACTAAACATTACTGCCTAGTTTGTAGAACTAGAGTGAGGATGAGTAGAGATGAAATCATGAGAACATGTCACTCAAAAAGAATAAGTCAGGCATCTTTTGTTGCAGCACATGGGACGTGAGTATGAGCCCTGTGTGCGAAAGGTATATTTCTAAGGCCCAAGACAAGGTCCTTTCCATTGAAGAATTACACTTTTGTTGTTAATTGCTAGTTGTGTCCAACTCCTTGAGCGCCCAAGAACCATAGCATTCCTGTCCTCTACTGTTTCCCAAAATTAGAACTACAGTTGAATGACATGAAGAGACAGACCCACATTTTTGTTATTACTAAAATTTGGAGAATTCTTTGTTTCAAAGGGAGACTTAAGGTAGCTGACATTCAAGATAAACAATTTCATTCAAGAGGTTTTTACATGGCTCACAAGCCAAAGGCTAAATCTAAGTAGCATTTCATTATAAATTGGCCATCGTTATTTCAAGTTTCAAGAAGGAGGGGGTGTCAAAGTCATTTTCAGTCCATTTTTCTAGATTAAGGCATTATCTCACATCGGACAAGTCGTTGGGGTTCCTTTTTGCCAGGGCACCTGAGATCACCTTCCTAACAGCAGGATTGGATGTCAACGCTGAAAACAACTTGGGAAAATGTAAAAAAGGCACTGCCAAAAGCGGCACAAAGCTATAAAAAACAGGCACACAAACACTGGGTCCCGCAAAGGCCATTGCAGGTGGGGGAGAAAGTCTACCTAGCCACCAAGTACTTGAGGTTAAGGCTCCCTAGTAAGAAGTTTGGGCCAATATTCAGGGGACCTTTCCCAGAGTAAACGTCATCAACCCAGTCATGGAGCAACTGAAGTTGCCCCGACTGTTAGGGAAAATACACCCGGTATTCCATTGTAGCCTCTTAAAACCTGTGGTGGGATCAACCCTGAGGCCACCACCTCGTGAACCCCCAGACCCCGTGTCATAGGAGGCCAAACTAATTATGAGGTGCAGCGAATCCTCAATCCGAGGTGGCACAGGAGACAACTCCAATATCTAATCAAGTGGAAGGGCTACCCTTTATCAGAAACATCCTGGGTAGAGTAGGCTGATTGCCTTGTGACGAGGTTCCATCCAGAAAACCCAACCAAACCTGGGGGAGGTTTGCAACCCTAAGTTCTATACCTGTAATAAATGTGTTTTCTTTTTGTGTTGTACAGGTCACCTTCAGGAAGCTAGGGGAGCTGAATGTCAGCTAAAAGGATACTCCTTTGGTCTTTTTAGCTGCCAGAAAAAGGGAGTGTGGGACAAGGCATTCTTGAAATGCCTAGATAATCACCTCGGCAGCCCAAAGTTGTCGAAACATAAAAAGGTTATTGGAGAGCATGATGGATGACTCTTGGAGACGGATGTATCCCATTGGAGAAGTCACATCCATGGGGTGGGGGAAAGACCAGGGTCATGGGGGAAATGTATGATGTAATTTAGTATCAGCTGCACCCAGCCACACACCAACATGGCAATTTCTAATAAACCAATTTACTTTTTCTTTTTTCTTTTTTCTAAAACAAATTTTATTAATTTTTAAAAACAATACACAGACAAACAAAATGTAAAATATAAAAACATAAGACATCTTTTCTGAAAAACAAATAAAACATCTTATTTAAAGACAGCATAGTTCCAAATTATCACATTTCCATACAAGCACAATTTAATATGCATATTTATCTTACCGTATTTGCCGGCGTATAAGACGACTTTTTTGCCCCGAAAAACATGCCTCCAAGTGGGGGGGGGTCGTCTTATACGCCGGTATATCCACTGCCGGCTTTCGGATGCTTGTTGGACACAGCGAAGGCGCCTCTGGCTTCCCGGATCCCCTGTGTCGCTTCCACTTCATCCCGCTCGCCTCGCTTCGCCCGAGGCTGCAGCCTTCCTGCTCTTCCCACGGCCCCTGGCACTCCGCCCTGCCGCTGCAGCCCCGGGGATTTCTGGAGGGCGTTTCTGGTGGTGGTGGGGGGTCGTCTTATACGCCGGGTCGTCTTATACGCCGGCAAATACGGTATATATTCAACTTCATATCTTTTCCCAACTTCTCTCTATTTCTCCCTTTCCTTCTATTCAATCATATTTCTTTTGCCTTAATTTGTATATATTCATTGTATCCCTCTGTCTTATTTGCAATTTCATTATTCTCTTAATTCAAACATAGACAAACAAAACACAA
This sequence comes from Notechis scutatus, assembly GCF_049901735.1. Taxonomy (NCBI): domain Eukaryota; kingdom Metazoa; phylum Chordata; class Lepidosauria; order Squamata; family Elapidae; genus Notechis; species Notechis scutatus. The sequence goes on along the minus strand of NW_028263010.1, from coordinate 2,867 downwards.
AACATAGATACATAAAACTTCTTTTTGGAAAGCGGCTTAACCCCGGGTTACATCTTTTTGTACAGACATAAATCAAATTCATGCTCACACAGTATACTATTTCATATCTTTTTTAACATTTTATATTTTCTATATATTTTCTCTCTTCTATTCACTCTCTCAATTCTATTTTATTTATTTCATCTCAATTTGGATAATTATACTTGCATCTTTTGTCTGTTCTCTTTCAATTATCTATTTATCTTTTCTGTCTAATACAATATTTCTCCTGTAATCACTGGTTGAAGTATGACAACTTTTTATCTTTCCCCTACATTTAACACTTAAAATAATACATACTTCCCATACTGATTCTGCTTTGTACATTCTAAGTACTACATTTTAGAATAATAAAACAAAAGAAGAAAAATATATTTAGAATATAGTAAAAACAATTTTCCATAGGAAATTAAACTCTATTGTTAAATCTTAAACATTTTTATACATTCCCTTTATTGTATTATTAAATAATATTTCAGTTTTCTAACTCAATTTCAAATACTAATATCTACAATACAATCTTATGTACTTTTGCAGAATCCTTTTTTTAATATTATATTTTACCCTTTGTCTCTGAAAAAAACCTGTTTTTTAACATCTTGTTTTAAAACTTTATGACTTCTCTTTCCTTTTTCCCTTCCTTTCTTATCAATTCTAGCCTTTTTGCCCCCCCATCTCTCAAACTCCACTCTCTTAGTCTCCTCTCTCTGTTGTATTTCTCTTTTCTGTTGCTTTCTGACATTGTATCGATTTTTCACCTTATTTTTCCCTTTCTTGGTTGCTTTTTAAGTTCTGGATTCTCCATTTTCTTTCCCCCCTTTCTCTTTTCTTCCTCAACTAAGATTATTTGTCCATTAAAGATGGCTTCTTCTTCTTCATCCCAGCTTTCTTGTTGTTGTATTTCCTGGTAGGTAGAAATTGCCATTTCTAAAAAGTGAAAAAATAGATCCAGAAGAGCCCTTGCCTTCTTGTTCCTCTTCTTTTAACTTTTGAAAATCCATTTGCAATTCTTCAACAGATAATGCCATTTTTTAAAAAAACAACCCAAATGTTTTTAATCTTTCAAGAAATAGTTCCCAAAAGTCACAAAGTCACAAAGCAATCCAAATCAAGACAAACTATTTTATTAGCACATTCTTCTTTTTATATTTTCTCTTCCTGGGGTAGAATTCAATTACACAGTTCCAAGATAATTTTTTAGAAGTCTTATTGCCATTTATTTCTGGTCTTATAAACTCAAAGCAGTCTCCTCCAGTACAATCTTAAAATATGTTCTTTACCTCTTCCTTCCCACTTATAGCAAAAAGATTTTAAAGTTTAATTCCAATGTTCAAGAATCTTTTATCCCCTTGGCTTTAATTTTCAAGTTTAGTTACCTTCTGTGCAGCAGGTTTTTCAGATTTTCATCTGCTATTTCCGTAGGGACGGAGAGACAATAACTTTCCCTTTCAAACTTTCTTCTGCCGCTTTTACAGTCCTCTTGGGAAACAATGTATCAGTCAAAAGATTAAATTTCCAGGGTATTTAAAGGTTCCTTGTTGTCCTGGTTCAGCCAAAAACTTTCACTTTCTCCGACTTCCTCCTGCACAATCTTGTCCGGCTGCAGGGTTGTTTGTGGTGACCATTGCTGACCGACGCTCCACCGCCTTGGGAAAAGAAGTTTAGCCAGCTGAGCAGGGGGTTTGCGATACCCCCAAGCCTCTATCCGGATCTCCCCTGTCTTCAGTTGCCTCTACAGAGCAACCATATCCTCCAAATCCAGCTGGATCGGGAGGCACTTCGGGCGAGCACGGCGGGAACCGCGCACAATCGCGGATTCCTGCCACCACCGAAGCCTTGAAAACCGGAAGTCCACCAATTTACTTTTTCTGAGATGTGGTTAGAGTCTTTTGATTTGAATAAGGGAGAAGTTGTTGGAGCCCTGACACTCTACAGTTAGAATTTTGCGTGGCAGAAACTTTGGTCACCTAGAAACTATCTTTGAAAACATTTATGGAATGCAAGCTGCTCCCCCTCCCTTTCTGTTGGAAACTCTAAAAGACCATAGAAATATTTTATGAGTTGATATTGAGCGCCCTGCAACTCTTCACAAGGCACACCTGGGGACTGAGACTTAAAGAGACATTGTGAGGAGGGACATTTTTGGGGAACAAATGATGAATTCCTGGAGCATTAAGTGTTGACATTTGAACTTTCCTGGATTCCTTGCATTCTTTTTGGATTTCTGGATTACTTGCCTTGCTCCCTTGCTTCCTGGACTCCTTGACTTGCCCTGCTGGATTTCTTGCTTTGCAGCCATGGTGCTCACAGCATTGGGCTGCACTATTTGCAGCGAGAGGCTGCTTGAGGTATGTGTGTGTGCATATGTGTGATCACTTTGCTCTGAGACTTGCCAGAAATATGGGAGCGTTTGGGGAAATTTGGAACAATAATGGGGCAGTCTGAACTGCCAGCTGCCTGTGTGATCTCTGTACCATGCGCCAGGTCATCGCATATGTATATGTACATGGGTGGGATTCAACTGGTTTTATTACCAGTTTGAAAAGAGTGCATTTGCACTAAATAATTAAGTCTTATGAGCCTAAGAAACTACTTAATGATCAGATACCAACTTTTATCATTAAATGTTCCTTAGTATTTAGATCTGGTCTCAGAATGATAATGTAGCACTTGGGGAAGAAGATGCAGGCCAGCAGGCCAGCACCAGAAGCCAAGATGGAGCAGACCTACACGGCCACCATGTATTTCCCTTTGGTGCTTGTTAGGAATAACCATAGTTACCTAACGTTGTTTGGGTAAATAATATATAAACCATGATAGCAAAGTTT
>NW_028263009.1:0-44625 GCF_049901735.1 Notechis scutatus | reverse complement strand
ATTAAGATCAATATATGGGATTATGACATAAAACAGAATTCCAAACAGGGTCTCCTCTTAACCTTGGGCAGGGATCAAGGGTGCCGATTGTCATTAGAAAACAGGCAACACTACAGTTAAATGGCATTAACTTAGAAGCGGCACCAAACTCCATAGCTCTGGGTGACCTTCCCCAGCAATCTCTGGAGACAAAAGGCCATGTTGAAGGACAGCAGAAGTCAATTTCCTGGGTGTTGAACTCTCTTCCGCAGCATCACTTTCTGGACTTGCCCTGACTGGGAGGAAGGACCACAACCACAACAAAACAGTGACCCCAGGGGTATATCTGTAATTTTTACTAACATGGTTTATTCCAGCCTCTCCTCTGCAGATGGAGCCCAGAAAAAGTTCAGGATCCCAAGAGGAGAAGTTCCTTCTCACTGTAATTATGACCATCTGGGCCTTTGAGACCTGTGATGCTATATCTCCAGTCTTAGACTTCATGTAAACATCAGATTGAAGCCACATGAAAAGGATCTTATATCAGAAAAGGATAAATTCCTTGGGTGAAGCTCTCTGGGACCAAGTTTTGGGACAGGTACAGGCTCTGCTCTTGATTGCACCTTTCTCTCCTTTGCAGATGAAACTGAGTGGTTCTCTGTTTAGATCAGGAAAGCCACTGGCACTTCTCAGAGTCTTTGCATTTTTCCAACTGTTCCTGTTGTTTGTGTTAGAAAGAGGAAGTGGATTGATTAATGCCATGAATGATGGACCTACTGCTTCTGCTTCTGCTGCTGCTGGTGTCCCCATCAGTCTGTGGGAAGCTGAGAAGGAAATGCCCATTGAGTTTGGAGCACCAGGATGGGAACAATCCATGGAGCTTTTACAGGCCTGGAGACCATCTCATTGGTGTGGTCACAACTGAAACATATGTGTTGCCTATAATGTGGCCTTTCAACAGCCCTCCTATACCTTCTTCGTAAGTCATGCAGGGTGATGGAGTTGCACTCCCTCCATGTGCAATTCTAACACTGTCCTTTTTTTCTTCTTATTTCACTTATTCTTGTACCTCAGGACCTGTCTAATTTCCTGAATGATTTTGATATCGATGGCTTCCTTTTTGCCTTACTTTGTGGAAGAGAGTAAAATCCAAAGATGGAGTTTTTAAAAAACCTGAATGAAATCCAGATGATTTTCCTTTCTCAGTTCATTCCTGGGTTCATCACTTGAATAATGACCTTTGTTTAAGTAGTGACTGAAACAATTGTAGTTGCCTCTCTCATTTGCATAATTGATCATTCGATTTGGATCAATGTTGGCCTAAGGCTTAGTAGGTTTGTGAAGGATTATATATTTTAAAAACATTTGTTGTTGCTATTGAATATAATAACATGAATATTGCTTTTCAATAGGAAGAGTTCTGCTCTAACAAATACCCTAAAATCAATTTTTGCTATTCAAATGGTCAGCAAGAATTCCCAGCTCCTGCACAATCTCACACTTGGTTACAACATCCATGACAACTATGGAAGCACCTTCCACACTTCAGATGCCTTGCTGGACATTCTTTCCAATGGAGAATCCAATGTCCCCAACTACGGCTGTGGGAGGAAGGAGAACCTCCTGGCTCTGATTGATGCAGCTGCCAGGGACATCTCCATCCAGATGTCAATGTTTGTAGGCACCTACAAAGTCCCACAGGTTTGTGTGTTTTTCTCTATCTGGTAAGGTGAGTGGGGTAGTGGGGATGAACAACAGATCCAATATCTTCATAGAATTCAAGAGCAGCTTTTCAGAATATTAGGGAACATATCAACGATGTTTTAGTCTATTATGTTCATCTTCAAATTGACCATTAAAGGCCTGAAGAGCCATAAGGTCCCTAGAGGATATTCTACTGAATATTCTACTATTGAAAAACTATCCAGGTTTTGAGGTCCTCCATTAGCATGTTCATTTTCACATATCAATAATATCTGCCTTATCCAATTGGAATCAAGTTGACAATAGTCCTGTCTATGTATAAAAATATTCAGACCAAGAAGAGTATCTTTGGGATGGATAAAAGGAGTTCAGCTCCTGCCCTCATAGATAATTGTTAATTTACACAATTTCTGCTTTGTATAAATTCAGGGTATATAATTATTGGGTTAAAATTAAAGTGATGAAACAGACATATAGTCCCCAAACAGACAAAATTTCAATTAAAGACTTATTGGATTGTACAACTGTCTACGATTGACCTCACCCCTTTCCTAAGAGGTCTGTAGGGGCGTACATAAGCGCACCAATGTGCCTACTGTCACTGTCCTACTATTTCTTTTATTTTTCTTATATGTATCCATTTCATGTACTCATAACTATTCTGTTAGCAGTTGTGCTCTTGTACATCTAGAGAAGAAGCTGAAAAATTGCTTCACAAAGAATTTGGGATATAGAAGCTGAGAAAGAGGTTTTAGTACTCAAAAATAGCATATAATACAGCCCTATATCTTAGATCCAGGCATTTTATCTAACATCTGCTAATTTGAATCTAATTGTTGAAATTTTATGGGTGACACAGAAATTTACATTGCATTTTTTTATTTTTTTTTTGTTTAATATGATTTTTGCGTTCCATTTTTATAGACAATCTTGTTAATATTCTGTCTTAAATATTTTAAACCATGACTAAGGAACAAACTATTCTTATATATTCATCAAAACAAAATTGGGTTTGTCAATAAGTAATATTTTGGAGTTGATCTGGACCACATTATAACACAGCATTCTTCATTACTTTTTCAGATCACTGCTCTAATTCCTTCAGAGGCTCTGAGTGATAAAAGGAGATTCCCTTTTTCCACCAGATGCTCCCCAAAGAAGGATTCCAATACCCAGCAATTGTCCAGCTGCTCCTCCATTTCAGATGGACCCTGATTGGCCTCTTTGCTTCAGACACAGAAAAGGGAGATTATTTCATGAGGACTTTCCCTCCGATGCTTGTCAGGAATGGAATTTGTGTGGTTATATCAGAACAATTCACAACTGGACATACAGCACCCCTCAGGGAGGCCCTCTCTAAGTGGAGACAAATCAACGTCTTTGTCCACTTCATAGAATTTTTTCCATCTGGGAAAGAATTCTTCCTTTCCATGAAGCACTTATGCATTTGCCAGGATCCATTGAAGGGAAAGTCTGGATCCTCACAAATTTTGCAGGGTATCCAAAAAGAAGCCCAGTTTTCTCAAATACATCCATAGTATTTGGAATTTTGGTTATCTGATAAAAAAAGGCCAACAGATGCTGCCTTTGAACCCCATTTCTTTGTGGAAGATCCATTTCAAGATCATTATTTTCGCTGCTCCCTTTCCAAGCACGTCTTTTCTGTCAAAGGCCACAGAAGATGCACCCAGAAAGCCCCACTGGAGACCCAGGAGAAAAGGAACAGGAAACGGATCATAAATTACCGTCATCGCTACAGTATCATTCAGACTCTGGTCCAGGCCATGAATGCCGCCTATTCCTCCCGATCGAGGAGGGGAAGGAAGGAGGGAGAAAAGAGGTTGGGGGCTCCGAGGCTGCAGCCGTGGCAGGTATGGAGGGGTCCCGATAGGGATCCATTAATCTGAGATCCTTTTGGAGAAGGAACCCAAAGGAGAAGGAGGGGAACATCTCAACCTTCTTGTGCTGCAAAAGGTCAAGAGATTTGCACCATCTAATTGCTCCTGTCTGACGCTCCGGAATAACAGGGAGCAGATCTGAAGTTTCTGTCTAGCCTCTGTTGGAAGAAATCTCCTTCTCGGTTCAGTTCCAAGTGGGGAAGAAAGACGCTGGAAACATGGTGACTGCTTGGAAGATGGTTTAATGGTGGACAGGAGCACATGCCTTGGTTGAGGAAAGAAGGGCTGAGATGCTGAGAATACAATTGTTTGATGCCCTCTGTTGGGATTTGAATTGGAGCTTGTATTCTGATCGGTTGTCAGGCTCCCATGGGGCCATGCAGGGGCAACTCTGTCGGCTGTCCTGAGCCTGGCTGGATGGTGATGTAATGAAAGAGCTTTGGGCAATTCCTATATAGCTTTACCTGGAGTAGATCTTTGTTATGTAAAATAGACTGCCCTAGGCCAGACTAATGGTCCATTAGCAAGTGTGGAGGGGCTGAGTTTCAGGCTCTCTGGGTTTCTACTTTTCTTTTTAGGAAATGTATTGTGTCTTTTTAGTACCGTATATACTCGAGTATAAGTCGACCCGAATATAAGCCGAGGCACCTAATTTTACACAAAAACTGGGAAAACTTATTGACTCGAGTATAAGCCGAGGGTGGGAAATGCAGCAGCTACTGGTAAATTTCAAAAATAAAAATAATTAATTTGGGAAACGATCTCACTATCATGAAAGGTTTAATTGATTCACTAACCCAAAAGAAGATGATGATGATGACAGCGGGAGGCAGGAGTCACTCTCTTCCCCTCCCTCGGAGGCCCCCTGAGTCAGGAGTCGCTACCGCCGGCGCGGCCCCAGTCCCGCGTCGCCGGGAAGGGAAAGGCAAAAGGAAGAGCCGCGGCAGCACTTTGCAACAGCAGCAGCGGCACCAGAGGCTCAGGCTCAGCGGCTCCTGGTTTTGCCCCACCCTTCCCAAGGCAACGCGGGACCGGAGCCGCACTGGCGGCAGGAACTCCCGACAGCCCCAGCCGGACACCTGAGCGGAGATGTAGGGAGAAGGCAAAAGTGACGGAAGATCCTTCAGGGGAAACTGAGGGGAGATTCACCTTGGTCCAGATGAGCCCCTTCCCGCCCTAAGGAGCAGAGGCAGCCAGCAAGGGCAGGCAAGCCCCGCTTACAGACTCCGTCCGTCCTCACTCCTCCCACCCACCCACCCAAAGCCACGAAGTCCCCAATTGCGCAGCCCAGAATCGCCCTCCTCAGGGGCAGCAACGACACCCGCCAGTGCGTGGAGCAGGACGGCGCCGGAGATCGTTGGCTGCCTCTTTCGCACAGCACGGGAGGCCTCCCCGGCTGGCCAGCTGCTCTCCTCCTTCTCTGCCTGGGGAGGCTTCTTGTGCTGCAAAAGAGGCGGCTAATGATCCCGGCTCCGCTCGGCTTCTCCAACATCCAGCACCGCCCTGTTCTATGTGCCGGGCCCGGCAAGTCCGAGCAGCGAGCGCGTGGAGCAGGACGGCGCCGGAGATAGTTGGCTGGCTCTTTCGCAGCACGGGAGGCCTCCCCGGCTGGCCAGCTGTTCTCCTCCTTCTCTGCCTGCGCTCAGCACTGCCGCGGCTCTTCCTTTTTGCCTTTCCCTTCCCGAGGCGACGCGGGACTGGGGCCGCACCGGCGGCAGCAACTCCCGACAGCCCCAGCCGGACACCTGAGCGGAGCCCGGGCGGAACTGCCTGTTGCCGCCGTGGGCGCCGTTGCAGTCACCTGGCTGCCCAAGTAAAGAACAGGGCCGCGCCGGACCATCGGAGAAGCGGAGCAAAGCCGGACACCAGCAGCCGCCTCCTCGGCGCAGAAAGCCTCCCCAACCAGCCGGCCGGTCTCCTCCTCCTCGGTCACACAGAACAAACAGGCAGAGAAGGAGGAGAGCAGCTGGCCAGCCGGGGAGGCCTCCCGTGCTGCGAAAGAGGCAGCCAATGATCTCCGGCGCCGTCCTGCTCCACGCGCTGGCTGCTCGGACTTGCCGGGCCCGGCACATAGAACAGGGCGGTGCTGGATGTTGGAGAAGCCGAGCGGAGCCGAAGCCACCTCGGCTCGCGTTGTTTTCTGAGCCCGCGAGCCTAGAGCCAGGGCGCTTTCATTGCACGGCGGAGCTTCTTGTCTCGGGAAAGACCAGGCGTCGTTGCTGCCCCTGAGGGGAGGGCGATTCTGGGCTGCGCGATTGGGGGACTTCGTGGCTTTGGGTGGGTAGGTGGGTGGGAGTGAGGACGGACGGAGTCTGTGAAGCGGGGCTTGCCTGCCCTTGCTGGCTGCCTCTGCTTCCTTAGGGGCGGGAAGGGGGCTCATCTGGACCAAGGGTGAGTCTCCCCTCAGTTTCCCCTGAAGGATCTTCCGTTGCTTTTGCCTTCTCCCTACATCTTCCCTCTGTTAAAATCCCCCACACACACACACACTTATTTTCGGGCGGATAGATTTCGTGTCTGAGCATTCTCACATGACGGTGAGTCTTCCCCCCTAAAAACAGTTAAAAAAAGAAAAAACATATCCTCATGCAAGAACTTTTCTGCTTCCGATTACCCCCATGCTTAAAAGTTGCAAAGGAAACACGGAAGCAGGGAAGCGCCTGCCCAGCTCCGGATCTTCACACCATTTTTTTCAGAGGGAATCTGACTCGAGTATAAGCCGAGGGGGTTTTTCAGCACAAAAATGGGCTGAAAAACTAGGCTTATACTCGAGTATATACAGTATATCCTAAAATATTTTATTTTCCTAGGAATGAGAAGGGTTTTAACTCCCAACACCTCTTTCAGTCATTGGAAGAGTGTTGAATCCTCCCTTGTCCAACTGAGAGATTTTGTAAGTTGGAGAAGCTGCTCTCATAATCTCCTCCTTGTCTTCTCTCAAGACTCAGTTTCATGTTGCGGTCAAGTACGATTTTGAGATTGTTTTCTTAAAGATATATTTATTTACACATAACTCAAGATGGCAAATGTCTCCAACACAGCTTCCTCCTTCATCCAGACCACTTTTAGTACAGTCAGAGACCAGCATTACAATAAATAATAATAATAATGGAGAAAAATAAAAATAAATGACAGTCAATGGGCAGTTAGAGTCTGCCTAATGCTGAGTCATGTGCGAATATGTGGCAATATAAATGTCCTAAATAAATAAATACATAATTTTGCATTACAGCAGAACAGAATTTGGCCCCATTCAGAGAAACTCCTTCCTACTGATCTGATAACTGCAGTTGCACGTAAAAGAGTTCCGTATTTCCCAGATATTTTATTAGGAGAGGCGTCACAAAGTGAATCCCTGAGTCCTGATAGGAGATGCCGCATAGCAGGCTGTGAACTCACTGGTGGGATTCAAATTTTTTTACTACTGGTTCTGTGGGCATGGCTTGAATTTGTGGGCGTGGCTTGGTGGTCACGTGACCAGATGGGCGTGGCTTTGTGGCCATGTGACTGAGTGGGCTTGGCCAGGGGGCCATGTGACTGGCAAACCAAATACAATTGGTCCTCACTTAATGGCCGGTTACTTAGCAAGTGTTCTAATTTATGACTGATCTCCCCAGAGCTACTTGTCCTGTTTTTGGAGTTTTGACAACCATAATCATAAACACACACACACACAGAGCTTTATAACCCTGCTATTCTTTGATTCTTTAAAGATCTCCTGCTGGAGCAGGGGGTTGACTAGATGACCTCCGAGATTCGTTGCATGCCAGCCCTAGATTGTTGTGTTGCTTCAAAGAGTCTTCTGAAGCCAGGGTTTGTGTCCTTCCTTCCTCTCCTTTTTTTCTCTCCTCCCCCTCCCTCCTTCCATGTATTTATCTATCCATCCATATATCTCATTCACTTTCTCCATTCTCCCTCTCTTTCTTTCTCTCTTTCTCTCCCTCTTTCTTTCTTGCTCTTTCTTTCTTTCTTTCTTCTCTTGCCCCCTCTCTCTCTCTCTCTCTCTCTCTCTCTCACACACACACACACACAGACACACAGAGTGGGGGAGAGAGAGGGAAGATAGGGACCCGCCTCTTCGCTATCCCCACCGTCCCCTTCCTTCTCAGGCCAGCGAGGGAGGGTGAGGGGCAGGGCCAGCTGCTTCAGGCAAGGTGAAGAGGCGTCGACCAAGCACGGGAGAGTAGAAGCCTGGGAATGGCGGCTCCGGCTCAGCTGGCCTGAGGGGCTCCTGCAGGCATATCGCGACACAAGGGGGCGAGAAGACCCGGGACAACCATGCACCCACCTGCTGGCTGGCCGGGCCGGGCTGGGCTGGAGGAGGCATCCGCTGGGAGAAGGAAGAAAATGTGATCTGGGAGGGAGGGCAGGCAGGCAGATGTCCCAGGGCTGCTCCACATGTGCACTGCATCAGTAGCATCACGCACGGCTGCACACACAGTGCGCATGTGCAACAGCCCTGGGACATCTGCCCGATCTGCCACCACAGCCACCACGTGGTAGGGAAAGCTAGGAGAGCGACTGGGACAAGCGGGCGACCCGGTTCGGGGTGTGGCCAACCAGGGGTGACCACCAGTTCACCTGAGCCGGTGAGAACTGGTTGAATACCACCTCTGCGTGAGCTGCAGTTCGAGTGGCCCCTTGTCCTCAGGGGCCCAGTCTCAGCTCAGGCGCTCTTTCTTTGTATCGGCCCCTGAAACGGCTCTGGGAACTCCGTTGCAGCTCTCGGAGGTTAATTCCCTTTGGACTCTTGGCAGGGTAATTCGATAAAAATATCTCGTTGCTCTAAAGGCTGCTCAAATAAACATTCTTGGGAAGAGCAGCCCCATCTTGTTGGATTTCCAGATCTTTGAGACCTTGTTTGAGTTCACTAAGTGCACTAACTCATCCCCCATCCTTAAAAGCCCTTCCCTGCAGAAGCCACGGGGCTGAGTACCAATGAGTAGTTGTGTGTTCATTTTCCCCACAACAACAACCCTGTGAGTTGAGTTGGGCTGAGAGACTGGCCCCAAATCCCCCACCCTGCTTCATGACCAAGGCGGGACTTGAACTCACATCCTCTTGCTTTCTACTTGGGGCTTAAACAGTAGACCAAACTGGGTCCCTTACATACTTATCAAGCTTGGCACAATCCTTCATCCAGTGCATCATTAATGTTCTTGTATGAGATACTATAATTTATCAAATCCTAAAACCCAGATAGTTTTCTATTGCTTTTTAGTCATACAGTTGTTTCTAGGAGGAAATCATAAATATTTTTCTGGAAAGTTGGTAATGTTTAAATAACATAAAAGTATATTTGCCTGAGAATTGTTATAAATCTTGTATAATAGCAATTTATCAACCCTATTATATTAATGACAACATAGAAAAATTGATGACTTAATGACAAAATGTTGTATCTTCCCACTTTCATGACAAAGATTAAAAAAACTAAAGATTATTTGAGTACCATTTTTAAATCAGTTTTTATCCACTTAATTATCATACCATCCACCCCTCACTTAACTGGGTTTCTGATCACATCACAAAATTGTTTGTTACTCTTTCCTGAGATCGAAGTTATATCAGCAGTATTTCATAATGTATTTAGGAAATGAAATAATATGTGAGGATGACTTGCATAGAGCACATAAGTTATATCCCCCCCTTTCCCACAACCCATTTAGAAAGGGCAGTGATAGGAGGGAATGACTTTTGGGGGGTGGAGGAGAGATTCTGCCTGGGGAAGAAGCAGATAAGAGGAGGACACCTACAGCTGCATAAAAAAGGGTCGGTGGGAGATTTGTACTTTCTGGCTCCCCAAATCCTGTCAGTGCAGCATTACAGCGAAGTGGGCCTAGCTCAGGTTTCCTGTCTGGGCTTCCTGGGAGAGGATCACCCTGACAATTTTCTTCTTGACAAATCCGTGTTTCTGATAACCAACCTGTTGCTTTCAGGGAGTTCATAAATCTCCTTTTTCTGTTGTTCAACTATATTTTGTCAAAATCTATATTGTCAAAATATGATCGACAAATTTTTGTGAACTTTTTCCCTTCACTTGTAAGATAGTGGTAACACCCATTTTCCTAATGAAGCATGTCTGTAAATTAGACAACTACAGAAGAAAGATTAAATATTGAAAAAGCGTCTGGGATAAGAAACAAAGTTTTCTGCTTTTAAAATTGCTGCATGTTCCCATTCTAGTTCCATCCTTTCCTGGAGAAGAATGAGTTTGTCAATATTTCGGACATTGAATTGTACATGGACCCAAATGGAGAGGTAGCAGCAGATCTGTTCATTTGGGGCTTCTTCGTTCTTCCCAGGGATGATCCCAGGGAAGAGACTGTGGCGTATTTTGTAAGACAGAGACTTTATATCAGGCAAGATGTTCTTTCACGGCTAAAGTTGCTCAACAAGGTAGGAGAAAGTTTGGTGTCTTCTCTCCGTTTTCCAAAGCCTGAGGTCCCATTTCAAGAGGGCTGATGCTATTCCCCAAAGGTGGTTGACCTTCACCGAGAATTGAATCTGGGCAGTAGAAACCGGATTTTTCCCTTAGGCTGCTTGGGAGGCTTCCATATTGTTCCATTTTGTGGACCACGTACAATTAAGGGTCTCCATCAAACGGGTGAGAATCCCACAAGGGCTGGGAAATGTGTCACTAGTAGCTTCTGGTTGTTTGCTCCTTGTGCCCAGAATAGCAACGAAGGCGGCAATTCTGCTGACCGGGGCCTGAATCCAGGCTTGGACTGTATCGGATGGGATTGAATCGTGAGTGGACGGAGGTCCTTTTGGCCCCATTGGAGGAAAGAAGCTTCTTCTCGTCCTGCTTGGGGAAAAGTGTCCCCTGAAGGGGCAGCTCCATAATCTGGGAGGCTCTTAAGGAGGCCGGACCTGGCCAGAGCTCTCCATGCCTCCCTTTCACCCTCCCTGGGATGGAGCAATGGGCCTTCTGCTCCTAGGAAGCAGCTCCAAGGCTTTCAGTTCACCTGAAATTATCAAGATTGTTCTGATATCACACCTTAAAATTAAGGGTGTGAGAAGAGGGGAGAAATGCATGTTAATGGGGTCATGAGAAGGAACCGGCTGGTTATCACTTAATGCTGAAATCTTTTCTCAGTTCCATCCAGGGGTGGGATTCAAATTTTGTAACAACCGGTTCTGTGGGCGTGGCTTAATTTGTGGGTGTGGCTTGATGGTCACGTGACCAGATGGGCATGGCCAGGTGGCCATGTGACTGGCAAACCAAATACAAGTGGTCCTCGCTTAATGGCCAGTTGCTTAGCAAGTGTTCTAATTTATGACTGATCTCCCCAGAGCTCCTTGACCTGGTTTTGGAGTTTTGACAACCATAAACACAAACACACAAACACACACACGCACACAGCCTTCTGATCCTGCTATTCTTTGATTCTGTAAGGATCTCCTGCTGGAGCAGGGGTTGGACTAGATGACCTCCGAGATCCCTTGCAGGCCAGCCCTAGATTGCTGTGCTGCTTCAAAGAGTCTTCTGAAGCCAGGGTTTGTGTCCTTCCTTCCTCTCCTTTTTTCTCTCTCTCTCTCCCTCCCTCCTTCCATGTATTTATCTATCCATCCATATATCTCATTCACTTTCTCCTCCCTCCATCTCTTTCTTTCTTTTTCTTTCTTTGTCCCTTCCTTCCATCTCTCCCTTTCTTTGTCTATCCCTTTTCTTCCTTTTGCTTCCTTTCTCTCTTTATTTCTTTCTCTTTCTTCTTTCTTTCTCTCTCTCTCTCTTCCTCTTCTCTCATTCCCTCTATTTCACTCTTTCCCTCTCTTTTTCTCTCTTTCCCCCTCTCTGTATCTTCTGTATCTCTCTCTCATTCTCCTCTTTCCCTGTCTTCCCCCTCCCCTGTGTGTGTGTGTGTGTGTGTGTGTGTGTGTGTGTGTGTGTGTGTGTAAAAGAGAGGCATGGATAAGTCTGACCAGGTCTGGTCTCTTTAAGAACCTCCCCAACTATGAACTGGCCCTTTCAGGGGACACTTTTCCCCAAGCAGGACGAAGCTTCTCTCCCAATGGGACCAAAAGGACCTCCACCCAATCATGATTCAAATTCATCTGAATTCAGGCCCTGGTCAACAGAATTCCCTTTTTCTTTGCTAGTTTGGGCACAAGGAGCAAACAAACCTGAAGCTCTTAGTGACACATTCCCCAGCCCTTGTGGGATTCTCACCAGTTTGAAGGAGATACTAAACCATAGGTGGTTCACAAAATGGAGCAGTGCGAGAAGGTAAGGGTGACGGTGGGGGATAGCGAAGTGGCCGGGTCCCTATCTTCCCCCCTCTCTCCCCCACTCTGTGTGTGTGTGTGTATCTGTGAATGTGTGTGTGTGTGTCTCCCTGAAAGCGGCATGGAGCCAGCAAGCTCTCCTTGGCGCTCTTCGCTACTTCTTTCATTTCTTCTTTTTCGAATCCAGACTGGCTGAACAACGATTGCCAGACTGCGGTGGAAGCGTCCATTCGGGTGACCCTCCTCCTCCTCCTCTTCCTCCTCCTCTTGCACCCGGCAGCTGTGGATGGATCAGGAGGGTGCAGTTGTGTGGGGAGATGCTCGCTCCTCAAGTGAGCATCCACCCGCCCCGTACTTGGTTTTGCTGTGCTTTGGCATTTGCTTGAGGAGCATCTCCCCGTGTGCATGCACCCTCCCAGCCCTGCCACAATGGCCGGTTATGAGAGGA
Source organism: Notechis scutatus (assembly GCF_049901735.1). Taxonomy (NCBI): domain Eukaryota; kingdom Metazoa; phylum Chordata; class Lepidosauria; order Squamata; family Elapidae; genus Notechis; species Notechis scutatus. The sequence goes on along the minus strand of NW_028263009.1, from coordinate 32,370 downwards.
GGAGGAGGAGGAGGAGGAGGAGGAGAAGGGTCACCCGAAGGGATGCTTCCACCATGGCCTGGCGATCATTGTTCAGCCAGTCTGCATTCCAAAAAGAAGAAATGAAGGAAGTAGCGAAGAGCGCCAAGGAGAGCTTGCTGGCTTGGCCATGCCACGGCTTTCAGGGAGACACACACATACAGAGTGGGAGAGAGAATCAGGAAGATAGGGACCCGGCCGCTTCACTATCCCCCACCGTCACCCTCACCTTCTTAGGCCAGGCGAGAGGGAGGGGCAGGGCCAGCCGCTTCAGCAAGGTGAAGAGGAGGCGACCAAGCACAGGCGAGTAGAAACCTGGGAACGGCGGCTCCTAAAGGGCTTTGAGGTCGGATGACCTGGAGCGGCCGAGATCCGAGTGAGCATTGCACCACAGGTTCACCTGATCGCCCACTTCTTTGGTGTTGGCTTTACGGAGCCTCAGCGTGAGGTCTGGGCTGACATGTGACAGCAGTGCCTTTAGCTGTGCTTGCTTGTAAGTGTCCAAATAATCTGGTGAAGACGGCGGAGGAGTCACTCAGGTAGACCTCCCCCATCCGCAGTCCTCCTCCTGCAGAAAAAGGCCATTCCCTGAGCTAAGAAGGCAAGGAGCTGCGCCTCGACTCACCTAATTCCTAGGACTACCCCAAATGGTCTCAATTCGGCACGGAGAGGGTAGCTCCCCCTGGCAGTTCCCCTTTCCCTCACTGCTCTGACTTCCTGTGGCTCGCCTCCAGCCTGAACACCAGGTTGGACCACCAGAAGGCCACTTCCCCGCTTCTCAACGGCGCTCCTGTGCCGGCCACTGCAGGACTCTCCATCTCTTTCTCCAAATTCTCCCTCAACTTCGAAATGACGACACCTGTTGCCAACATGGGTACGACTGGGCTGCCGGTCACCTTTACCCCCCACCCCACTTGCCTTTTGCCGCTGCCACCTGGACCCCTAACCCCCAGCAGGTAAGGCCCAGCACCTGCGGTGAATCCCAGCTAAATTTCACTGTACCGGAGGACATGTGGCGAGGCTCATGTTCTCCTGCTGCTGGGAAAGCAAGAGAGTCTATCCCGGCACAGCGAAAAGTTTGCAACTTCCTCTCCAATGGGGAAATGGTTGGCTCTGGGCAGCAGAGAAGCAGCCCGCTTGAATCCAGTTTATCTCTGCCACCCAGAGCTGTGCCGGGAAAGACTCTCTTGCTCTCCCAGCAGTAGGAGAACACAAGCCTCTCCACATGTCTTCCAGTACAGCGAAATATAGCTCGGGTCCCTACCAGTCTGCATCTTGCCCCCCGCCTGGATTCACCGCAGCTACTGGGCCTTACCTGCTGGGGGTGAGGGCAGCGGGTGGTGGCAGCAAAAGGCAAGTGCGGTGGGGGGGTAAAGTTGACCGGCAGTGGCAGATAGGTGACTGGGCCCAAGAGCTTGCAGAGCCTCACTCATCCAGGGAGATCAGGCAGGGCCACAGTGGAAGGCATGCAGCAATGGCTGGACTGGCGAGTGGGCAAAAGCAGGCTGCATGCACGATAAGGACTGACTGGGAGCGGAGGGGAGGGGTGGGCAGAGAGGGGCGGGGCCAGTCAGTGGTGCAATTTGCCAGTTCTCCAAACTGCACAGAATCATAACAACCGGTTCTATAGAACTGGGCAGGACCAGTAGAATCTCACCCCTGGTTCAATCTCTGCAGACTTTTCTATTTAATAAAGTCCTTTTTTTTTTTTTTTTTTGGCAATGTGAGATGCCAAAAGCAAAAGAGAGGAACTAACGGAAGAATCTTCCAGAAGTTATATCTCCAACCATTTGGAAATAGTGAGAGATTTTGCTTACTTAAGTGAAGACCAGAGGCTAGTAACTTGTCTAATATCCATTTTCCCTCCATTTTCCACATATTTCCTTTGCAATCTTATTTCTTTTCTGCTCAGTCCTTTCCTCAATCTGAATGTGTGGAAAGTTGTCATCCGGGATTTGTCAAGAGGGCTCGAGAAGGAGAGCCAGTTTGCTGCTACGACTGCATTCCTTGTCCGGAGGGGACCTTCACCACTCAGAAAGGTGGGTGACACCAGAGGAAAATGGGAGGCCTGGTGGAACTGGATCCATCCAGAGCATTGTCATGAAAGTATGAATTAAAAAACACTTTGAAGCTGAACTGATTTCTGGTTTATTTCCGAAATGCCCCATTTCTTATCTAAACAGAAGAGCAAAAGGACTGTGAAGGAAGGGCTGGATAGAGACAGGTGGCTGTGGCAGATTGGGCAGGCTTTACTACTGCCAGAGAAAATATTTCTTCTTTTTAGCTTGGATGTATCCTTCCTTACACATTTACTTCTTTAGGAACACCTGAGTTCCTTGAAACACGAGGAATTGTTTTAGGTCCACCTCCTGAAAGGAGGATTGCAATGCAGTCTACATGGGTTCTCTTTGAGGAACACTGAAAAAGGTGTTACTGATGTACGAGATACACAATGTGGCGGCATGGATAGGTATGCCTGTATGTGTCTGCACCCATATCACCACTGCTCCAATGGCCATTCCAAATTATTTGCAACAGTCACTTGATCTGCCAGCCACCTCTGAGGCAAGTATGACAAGAATTGCCATCTTGCACATAAGTTTCTCTAGAAAGATTAATTGATTCATTATTTTCCTTTAGTAATGGAGGTTCCTATCAATATTCTGAACATTACAAAAAAAATCATTCAAGTCCTAAGCCTTCCCTCAATTTCATAGCCTATCAAAAATATACCATAGCTATATTTTTTAACAAGTGATACACTTATTTTTTGTCTCTGGAGATATTAAGAAATCCATCCCAGAAAATGCTCCTGATAATCATTTGTTCCCAAAGAATGTACAATATATCTTGAAATGCAGAGGACAAAGAAATATGGGGTTGTTGTTTTTTTCTCAGATACAGAAAAATGCACCAAATGTCCGGATGATAAATTCCCAAATAAAAAAAGAGTCCAATGTATCCCCAAAGTTATAACCTTCCTGTCTTATGAAGAACTTCTGGGCATCATCCTGGTTTCTTTTGCCCTATTCTTATTCCTAACCACAGGCCTTGTTTTAATCGTCTTCATCAAATACCGAGAAACTCCCCTTGTCAAAGCCAACAACCGGGACCTCTCCTACATCCTCCTGGTCTCCCTCCTGCTTTGCTTCTTGTCTCCTTCTCTCTTCATTGGTCAACCAAGGAAAGCCACCTGCCTTCTCCGACAAACGGTCTTCAGCATCATCTTCTCAGTTGCTGTTTCTTCTCTCTTGGCCAAAACCATCATGGTGGTGCTGGCTTTCCTGGCCACAAAACCAGGAAACCGAGCGAAGAAATGGTTGGGGAAGAGCTTGGCCAACTCCATCATCCTGTCTTCTTCTGGTGTCCAAGTTATCATCTGCTCCATCTGGCTGGGAGTTTCTCCCCCCTTCCCTGACTCTGACCTCCTCTCCCAGCCTGGAGAGATCATCCTGCAATGCAACCAAGGGGCCGTTGTCATGTTCTATGTCACCCTCAGCTACATGGGCTTCCTGGCTGCCGTCTGCTTCACGGTGGCTTTTCTGGCCAGGAATCTGCCTGGGGCCTTCAACGAAGCCAAGTTGATCACCTTTAGCATGCTGGTCTTCTGCAGTGTCTGGGTAACTTTTGTGCCCACCTACCTGAGCACCAAAGGGAAACACATGGTGGCTGTGCAGGTCTTCTCCATCCTGGCCTCCAGTGCTGGTCTGCTGGTCTGCATCTTCATCCCCAAGTGCTACATTATCCTTCTGAGGCCAGAGCTGAACACAAAGGAGCATCTCACAGCCAGAACAAATGTAAAAACATGAGATATAACATCATTATGATAGTGGAAGAATTGTTCATGTTTCTTTTATTTGATTTCCATTTTGATAGTATGCAGGAGTCAAAGAAAATGATATCTATATGTTTTAAAATGGGGAATTGTTGAACGACTGGAATTCTCCCCTTTCAATAAATATTGCTAAAGAGACGCTGTAAAATTCAGAGGAATTCAGCTGTTCAGCAACAGCTACTGAACATGATACCTTATAAAAAACGATTGACGCACTTGTTCCCACTGACAGCAGCTAAACATGTGGGTGGGTGGTGAGAGAATGTGTAGGAAAAGAGGTGAGGAGGAAGCTGTGGGAACCAAACACCAGCCTGGTTGCCTGATCCTCTCCCTAAAAATGCCAGAATGATGTGAAATGCCATGCTTGACTGGCTCCCAGCTGAGGAGGGAAATCTTCATCCCTCTTATATGAGTCTTTCTTGATTTCCTGATAAAACCTCCTTTGCAGAAAGAATTCAGCAGAACAGCTCTCTGGGATTTCAGTTTGGGATTGTATGTACTTCACAGCAAAAAAAAAAAAAAGGAAAAAAAAAATTAAGTGTGTAAAGAAATTTCCACTGTATATTTTTTTTCTTTCATCAACCAGAGAAATAAAATAGCCGTTTTCAGGCTCTTTAATTTTCCACTCTACAATTTGTACCTAAAGCATTTCTCTGCTCCTCCTCCAAGGCTGTCTTGTTTGTGAAGGGCTGGAGAAGATGTCCAGAGAAAGGGGACCTTGGGACTCTTCCCAGGAGGAGGTTGCAGGGATCCTGTCTTAAGACAGCCGCATCATTGACCGGGTTACAAACCTCCAATGCTGCATAATGTTCATCCAGGTCCAAGAAGGGGCTGAATAATTGGGGGGGGGGACTTCTAGGTTTCTAGGAAGAGGCACCCATGGAAGCTGCTCTGCTCTCCAACCACAGAGATTGCTGATCAATTGGGAATCAATTTTTATGTCTCATAATGGCTCCTAACTGCGAATAGGATCCCTTTGCAAATTCCATTTTAAGGAGATAAGAAAAACTCTGTTGGATCAGAAGAAGGTCAGTCTAAGATTCACACAATTCCCTCTGGTTCTTCCACAAGGAGTAGAACAAGGCCAAGACTTGTGGCTTCCTGCCACATGGAAGAGGCTTTTACCCAGAGGTGGTATTCAGTCGGTTCTGACAAGTTCTGGAGAACCGGCAGTGGAAATTTTGAGTGGTTCGGAGAACTGGCAAATACCACCTCTGACTGGCACAACCCCCAACTATTCTCTGCCTCCCATTGAGTCCCAGATGATCGGCTGGGTCTCCTTTGGTTGGTCTGCACAGGAGAACGGGGCTGGAAAGCAGGTTAGTGAGGTGGAGAGGGAATGGGCTTTTGAAATAACTTTCCCCTGCCATGCCGACCAAGCCACACCTACCAAGCCATACCTTCAGAACCAGTAGTAAAAAAATGTGAACCCACCACAGCGATTATCCCACAATTTCACTGTCCTCCATCACAACACACAATATTGGACACTCGGCCATCTCACACTCTAGGAATCTCCAATTTTAGTATCTCACATTAATCTGAGAAAATGCTTCCAACTTTCTCACCCCAATTCAATAAGAACTAAGGCGGGACTGGAATTCAGGGATCTCTTGGTGATCCACTTAAAGTTCCCCAGGAAGTTTTCCTGCCTGAGGTAGGATTAGAACTCAAAGCCTCGTGGACCTTGGCCCATACAACCAACAAGTAATGGGTCATAGATCCTATATCAATTATTGTCAGGAATGTCACTCAAATTGACCGCAATTCATGCAAAAAAAAAAATACTGGGCTTTGCATTTCCCAGAAGATGAGTAGGCTCCATAAACAATGCCATTGTTTCATTTGGGGAATGAAGGCGGAGATGGAAGGTTCTGGAAACGCCGTTTTACAGGATGCACCTTCTTTAGGCCCGACTGCCCCTGTTTTTCTTTGTACAACACCTGAGCTAAGGAATCTCTGAAACATTGTCTTGGGTTTAGGTCCAGGGGACACAGGAGAAGTCTCCCATCCTAAAACGTATCCTGATCCCTTTCTATTTTGAGTGCACCATGGTGGGTCTGTCCCCATTCTTGGGAAGGGGACATTTTGTGTGGGTGTGTTTGCTGTGTATATTGACAACATGCAAGTTTTAGGGGAACCTTTGAAAGTGAGCTCAGTCTGCTCCTAAACTGTGAGCCCTATCTGACCATCACAGCACCAGAAGGACATCCAGATATACACAAAGCCTTGTTTTTCTGTGCTTCAAGCATGGACATCTATCTTGTCATCGGTCTGCTCACATTTTATCTTTTTGGAATGTGCAGTAAGTTGAACTCATACTAAATCTCACACATGGTCATTTTGCCATTCTAGGCCCTTCTGCTTTTTTCTATCAGCTGCCTCTTGTCTTTCCGCTTTATTCCTTGGTTGGCTCCAAAGACCACAAAGCTAGAACTTCTTGGAGAAATCCATCACTTGTTTGTGCCAAGAACAATCCAAGTTCATTTGCTTAATTTTCATCGTCCAACTCTGCCCTTTTCATTCCAGTTTCATGGTGGGCAACACCCATTCAGCAAAGAGTCACAATGGTGTAGCCACTGGATGCAGATATTTGCTTGTTATGATACAAGAGTGTTGCGTTGATCTAGCATGAGTGAGCAAAGAAAATGGGATTCCCATGCTTCCTCCCTAAAATATTGAAAGGAATACTTTTCTTCCTCATCTGCATGATTGGCCTTCAGTGGACATGATTGTAGATGACCAGGGAGAAAAAAGGGAAGATTACCGGGTTTATGCAGGAATCCTCAGATCTAGCTTTGCTTTCGCTGTGATCACTTGGCTTTAGTGAAAGGATACCTTTTACTAGATGCAACTTGACTGCAAATGGAGACGAGTCTTTCTTTCCTGAAGGTCCAAGCTGGGCCGGGCCTGATAACCGCTGACCTACTTGGCTTCAATGCCTTCTCTTTGGCTGCAGGTAGTTCTCTTGTGGATGTCCATGCATCTGGGAAGGGTGAGGAGATGGCTGCTGCAGCTTTTGAGCATGAGGGCCATGGGGGACAGGAGATATCGGAATATCTCGGCTGGGCCCAGGAGTTGCTGGATGAAGCCTCTTGCCACTCATTGCCTCTTCCTTCTTTTTCTGAAAACATCACCAGGAAACTTTCTGGACTTGCCCTGACAGGAAGGAAGGACCACAACCACAACAGAACAATGATCCCAGGGGTGTATCTGTAATTTTACTAACATGGTTTATTCCAGCCTTTCCTCTGCAAATGGAGCCCAGAAAAAGTTCAGGATCCCAAGAGGAGAAGTTGCTTTTTGATGTAATTATGACCTTTGAGACCTGTGATGCTATATCTCCAGTTTTTGACTTTGATATAGGCATTAGACTGAAGCCACATGCAAAGGATCTTGTATCAGAAAGGGGTAAATTCCTTGGGTGAAGCTCTCTGGGACCAAGTTTTGGGACAGGTACAGGCTCTGCTCTTGATTGCACCTTTCTCTCCTTTGCAGATGAAACTCATTCTTTGTTTAGATCAGGAAAGCCACTGGCACTTCTCAGAGTCTTTCAATTTTTCCAACTGTTCCTGTTGTTTGTGTTAGAAACAGGAAGTGGATTGAAATGCCATGAATGATGGACCTCCTGCTTCTGCTTCTGCTGCTGCTGGTGTCCCCATCAGTCTGTGGGAAGCTGAGAAGGAAATGCCCATTGAGTTTGGAGCACCAGGATGGCTACAATCCATGGAGCTTTTACAGGCCTGGAGACCATCTCATTGGTGTGGTCACAACTGAAACATATGTGTCACCTATAATGTTGTCTTTCAACAGCCCTCCTTCCATACCTTCTTCTTCGTAAGTCATGCAGGGTGATGGAGTTGCACTCCCTCGATGTGCAATTCTAACACTCTCCTTTTCTTCTTATTTTACTTATTTTTGTACCTCAGCACCTGTCTAATTTCCTGAATGATTTTGATTTCCATGGCTTCCCTCTTTTGCTTTATTTTGTGGAAGAGATTAAAATCCAAAGATGGGGTTGGAAAAAAAACCCTGAATGAAATCCAGATGGTTTTCCTTTCTCAGTTCAATCCTGAGTTCATCATTTGAATAATGACCTTTCTTTAAGTAGTGATTGAAACAATTGCAGTTGCCTCTTTCAGCCCATTTCCATAGTTGCATAATTGATCATTGGATTTGGATCAATGTTGGCCTAAGGCTTAGCAGGTTTGTGAAGGATTATATATTTTAAAAGTATTTGTTGTTGCTATTGACTATAACATGAACATTATTTTTACAATAGGAAGATTTCTGATTTTGAAACTATCCTACAATTAATTTTTGCTATTCAAATGGTCAACAAGAATTTCCAGCTGCTGCACAATCTCACACTCAGGGCTTTGACAACTATTTGAGCCTGGAGCACCGAGATCAGAGTGCATTGCACCACAGGTTCACCTGATCGCCCACTTCTTTGGTGTTGGCTTTACGGAGCCGCACGGTGAGGTCTGGGCTGACATGTGACAGCAGTGCCTTTAGCTGTGCTTGCTTGTAAGTGTCCAAATAATCTGGTGAAGATGGCGGAGGAGTCACTCAGGTAGACCTCCCCATCCGCAGTCCTCCTCCTGCAGAAAAAGGCCATTCCCTGAGCTAAGAAGGCAAGAGCTGCGCCTCGACTCACCTAATTCCTAGGACTACCCCAAATGGTCTCAATTCGGCATGGAGAGGGTAGCTCCCCCTGGCAGTTCCCCTTTCCCTCAGTGCTCTGACTTCCTGTGGCTCGCCTCCAGCCTGAACACCAGGTCGGACCACCAGAAGGCCACTTCCCGCTTCTCAATGGCGCTCCTGTGCCACCACTGCAGGACTCTCCATCTCTTTCCCCAAATTCTCCCTCAACTTTGAAATGACACCTGTTGCCGACATGGGTACGACCGGGCTGCCGGTCACCTTTACCCCCACCCCACTTGCCTTTTGCTGCTGCCACCTGGACCCCTAACCCCCAGCAGGTAAGGCCCAGCACCTGCGGTGAATCCCAGCTAAATTTCACTGTACCGGAGGACATGTGGAGAGGCTCATGTTTCTCCTGCTGCTGGGAAAGCAAGAGAGTCTTTCCCGGCACAGCAAAAAGTTTGCAACTTCCTCTCCAATAGGGAAATGGGTGGCTCTGGGCGGCAGAGAAGCAGCCCGCTTGAATCCAGTTTATCTCTGCCACCCGGAGCTGTGCCGGGAAAGACTCTCTTGCTCTCCCAGCAGTAGGAGAACACGAGCCTCTCCACATGTCTTCCAGTACAGCGAAATGTAGCTCGGGTCCCCACCAGTCTGCATCTCGCCCCCGCCTGGATTCACCGCAGCTACTGGGCCTTACCTGCTGGGGGTGAGGGCAGCGGGTGGTGGCAGCAAAAGGCAAGTGGGGTGGGGGGTAAAGGTGACCGGCAGTGGCAGGTAGGTGACTGGGCCCAAGATCTTGCAGAGCCTCACTCACCCAGGGAGATCAGGCAGGGCCACAGTGGAAGGCATGCAGCAATGGCTGGACTGGTGAGTGGGCAAAAGCAGGCTGCATGCACGATAAGGACTGACTGGGAGCAGAGGGGAGGGGTGGGCAGAGAGGGGCGGGGCCAGTCAGTGGTGCAGTTTGCCAGTTCTCCAAACTGTGCAGAATCATAACAACCGGTTCTATAGAACTGGACAGGACCAGTAGAATCTCACCCCTGGTTCTATCTCTGCAGACTTTTCTATTTAATAAAGTCCTTTTTTTTGGCAATGTGAGATGCCAAAAGCAAAAGAGAGGAACTAACGGAAGAATCTTCCAGAAGTTATATCTCCAACCATTTGGAAATAGTGAGAGATTTTGCTTACTTAAGTGAAGACCAGAGGCTAGTAACTTGTCTAATATCCATTTTTACCTCCATTTTCCACATATTTCCTTTGCAATCTTATTTCTTTTCTGCTCAGTCCTTTCCTCAATCTGAATGTGTGGAAAGTTGTCATCCGGGATTTGTCAAGAGGGCTCGAGAAGGAGAGCCAGTTTGCTGCTACGACTGCATTCCTTGTCCGGAGGGGACCTTCTCCACTCAGAAAGGTGGGTGACACCAGAGGAAAATGGGAGGCCTGGTGGAACTGGATCCATCCAGAGCATTGTCATGAAAGTATGAATTAAAAAACACTTTGAAGCTGAACTGATTTCTGGTTTATTTCCAAAATGCCCCATTTCTTATCTAAACAGAAGAACAAAAGGATTGTGAAGGAAGGGCTGGATAGAGACAGGTGGCTGTGGCAGATTGGGCAGGCTTTACTACTGCCAGAGAAAATATTTCTTCTTTTTAGCTTGGATGTATCCTTCCTTACACATTTACTTCTTTAGGAACACCTGAGTTCCTTGAAACACGAGGAATTGTTTTAGGTCCACCTCCTGAAAGGAGGATTGCAATGCAGTCTACATGGGTTCTCTTTGAGGAACACTGAAAAGGTGTTACTGATGTACGAGATACACAATGTGGCGGCATGGATAGGTATGCCTGTATGTGTCTGCACCCATATCACCACTGCTCCAATGGCCATTCCAAATTATTTGCAACAGTCACTTGATCTGCCAGCCACCTCTGAGGCAAGTATGACAAGAATTGCCATCTTGCACATAAGTTTCTCTAGAAAGATTAATTGATTCATTATTTTCCTTTAGTAATGGAGGTTCCTATCAATATTCTGAACATTACAAAAAAAAATCATTCAAGTCCTAAGCTTTCCTTCAATTTCATAGCCTATCAAAAATATGCCATAGCTATATTTTTTAACAAGTGATACACTTATTTTTTGTCTCTGGAAATATTTAGAAATCCATCTCAGAAAATGCTCCTGATAATCATTTGTTCCCAAAGAATGTACAATATATCTTGAAATGCAGAGGACAAAGAAATATGGGGTTGTTGTTTTTTCTCAGATACAGAAAAATGCACCAAATGTCCGGATGATAAATTCCCAAATAAAAAAAGAGTCCAATGTATCCCCAAAGTTATAACCTTCCTGTCTTATGAAGAACTTCTGGGCATCATCCTGGTTTCTTTTGCCCTATTCTTATTCCTAACCACAGGCCTTGTTTTAATCGTCTTCATCAAATACCGAGAAACTCACCTTGTCAAAGCCAACAACCGGGACCTCTCCTACATCCTCCTGGTCTCCCTCCTGCTTTGCTTCTTGTCTTCTTCTCTCTTCATTGGTCAACCAAGGAAAGCCACCTGCCTTTTCCGACAAACGGTTTTCAGCATCATCTTCTCAGTTGCTGTTTCTTCTCTCTTGGCCAAAACCATCATGGTGGTGCTGGCTTTCCTGGCCACAAAACCAGGAAACCGAGCAAAGAGATGGTTGGGGAAGAGCTTGGCCAACTCCATCATCCTGTCTTCTTCTGGTGTCCAAGTTATCATCTGCTCCATCTGGCTGGGAGTTTCTCCCCCTTCCCTGACTCTGACCTCCTCTCCCAGCCTGGAGAGATCATCCTGCAATGCAACCAAGGGGCCGTTGTCATGTTCTACGTCACCCTCAGCTACATGGGCTTCCTGGCTGCCGTCTGCTTCACGGTGGCTTTCCTGGCCAGAAATCTGCCTGGTGCCTTCAACGAAGCCAAGTTGATCACTTTCAGCATGCTGGTCTTCTGCAGTGTCTGGGTGACTTTTGTGCCCACCTACCTGAGCACCAAAGGGAAACACATGGTGGCTGTGCAGGTCTTCTCCATCCTGGCCTCCAGTGCTGGTCTGCTGGGCTGCATCTTCATCCCCAAGTGCTACATTATCCTTCTGAGGCCAGAGCTGAACACAAAGGAGCATCTCACAGCCAGAACAAATGTAAAAACATGAGATATAACATCATTATGATAGTGGAAGAATTGTTCATGTTTCTTTTATTTGATTTCCATTTTGATAGTATGCAGGAGTCAAAGAAAATGATATCTATATGTTTTAAAATGGGGAATTGTTGAACGACTGGAATTCTCCCCTTTCAATAAATATTGCTAAAGAGACGCTGTAAAATTCAGAGGAATTCAGCTGTTCAGCAACAGCTACTGAACATGATACCTTATAAAAAATGATTGACGCACTTGTTCCCACTGGCAGCAGCTAAACATGTGGGTGGGTGGTGAGAGAATGTGTAGGAAAAGAGATGAGGAGGAAGCTGTGGGAACCAAACACCAGCCTGGTTGCTTGATCCTCTCCCTAAAAATGCCAGAATGATGTGAAATGCCATGCTTGATTGGCTCCCAGCTGAGGAGGGAAATCTTCATCCCTCTTATATGAGTCTTTCTTGATTTCCTGATAAAACCTCCTTTGCAGAAAGAATTCAGCAGAACAGCTCTCTGGGATTTCAGTTTGGGATTGTATGTACTTCACAGCAAAAAAAAAAAAAAAAAAAAGGAAATAAAAAAATTAAGTGTGTAAAGAAATTTCCACTGTATATTTTTTTTCTTTCATCAACCAGAGAAATAAAATAGCCGTTTTCAGGCTCTTTAATTTTCCACTCTACAATTTGTACCTAAAGCATTTCTCTGCTCCTCCTCCAAGCCTGTCTCGTCTGTGAAGGGCTGGAGAAGATGTCCAGAGAAAGGGGACCTTGAGACTCTTTCCAGGAGGAGGTTGCAGGGATCCTGTCTCAAGGCAGCCGCATCATTGACCAGGTCACAAACCTCCAATGCTGCATAATGTTCATCCAGGTCCAAGAAGGGGCTGAATAAGTGGAGGGGGACTTCTAGGTTTCTAGGAAGAGGCACCCATGGAAGCTGCTCTGCTCTCCAACCACAGAGATTGCTGATCAATTGGGAATCAATTTTTATGTCTCATAATGGCTCCTAACTGCGAATAGGATCCCTTTGCAAATTCCATTTTAAGGAGATAAGAAAAACTCTGTTGGATCAGAAGAAGGTCAGTCTAAGATTCACACAATTCCCTCTGGTTCTTCCACAAGGAGTAGAACAAGGCCAAGACTTGTGGCTTCCTGCCACATGGAAGAGGCATTTATCCAGAGGTGGTATTCAGTCGGTTCTGACAAGTTCTGGAGAACCGGCAGTGGAAATTTTGAGTGGTTCGGAGAACTGGCAAATACCACCTCTGACTGGCACAACCCCCAACTATTCTCTGCCTCCCATTGAGTCCCAGATGATCGGCTGGGTCTCCTTTGGTTGGTCTGCACAGGAGAACGGGGCTGGAAAGCAGGTTAGTGGGGTGGAGAGGGAATGGGCTTTTGAAATAACTTTCCCCTGCCATGCCCACCAAGCCACACCCTCAGAACCAGTAGTAAAAAAATGTGAACCCACCACAGCGATTATCCCACAATTTCACTGTCCTCCATCACAACACACAATATTGGACACTCGGCCATCTCACACTCTAGGAATCTCCAATTTTAGTATCTCACATTAATCTGAGAAAATGCTTCCAACTTTCTCACCCCAATTCAATAAGAACTAAGGCGGGACTGGAATTCAGGGATCTCTTGGTGATCCACTTAAAAGTTCCCCAGGAAGTTTTCCTGCCTGAGGGAGGATTAGAACTCAAAGCCTCGTGGACCTTGGCCCATACAACCAACAAGTAATGGGTCATAGATCCTATATCAATTATTGTCAGGAATGTCACTCAAATTGACCGCAATTCCTGCAAAAAAAAAAAATACTGGGCTGTGCATTTCCCAGAAGATGAGTAGGCTCCATAAACAATGCCATTGTTTCATTTGGGGAATGAAGGCGGAGATGGAAGGTTCTGGAAACGCTGCGTTTTACAGGATGCACCTTCTTTAGGCCCGACTGCCCCTGTTTTTCTTTGTACAACACCTGAGCTAAGGAATCTCTGAAACATTGTCTTGGGTTTAGGTCCAGGGGCCACAGGAGAAGTCTCCCATCCTAAAACGTATCCTGATCCCTTTCTATTTTGAGTGCACCATGGTGGGTCTGTCCCCATTCTTGGGAAGGGGACATATTGTGTGGGTGTGTTTGCTGTGTATATTGACAACACGCAAGTTTTAGGGGAACCTTTGAAAGTGAGCTCAGTCTGCTCCTAAACTGTGAGCCCTATCTGACCATCACAGCACCAGAAGGACATCCAGATATACACAAAGCCTTGTTTTTCTGTGCTTCAAGCATGGACATCTATCTTGTCATCGGTCTGCTCACATTTTATCTTTTTGGAATGTGCAGTAAGTTGAACTCATACTAAATCTCACACATGGTCATTTTGCCATTCTAGGCCCTTCTGCTTTTTCTATCAGCTGCCTGTTGTCTTTCCGCTTTATTCCTTGGTTGGCTCCAAAGACCACAAAGCTAGAACTTCTTGGAGAAATCCATCACTTGTTTGTGCCAAGAACAATCCAAGTTCATTTGCTTCATTTTCATGGTCCAACTCTGCCCTTTTCATTCCAGTTTCATGGTGGGCAACACCCATTCAGCAAAGAGTCACAATGGTGTAGCCACTGGATGCAGATATTTGCTTGTTATGATACAAGAGTGTTGCGTTGATCTAGCATGAGTGAGCAAAGAAAATGGGATTCCCATGCTTCCTCCCTAAAATATTGAAAGGAATACTTTTCTTCCTCATCTGCATGATTGGCCTTCAGTGGACATGATTGTAGATGACCAGGGAGAAAAAAGGGAAGATTACCGGGTTTATGCAGGAATCCTCAGATCTAGCTTTGCTTTCGCTGTGACCACTTGGCTTTAGTGAAAGGATACCTTTTACTAGATGCAACTTGACTGCAAATGGAGACGAGTCTTTCTTTCCTGAAGGTCCAAGCTGGGCCGGTCCTGATAACCGCTGACCTGCTTGGCTTCAATGCCTTCTCTTTGGCTGCAGGTAGTTCTCTTGTGGATGTCATCAAACTATATGTACCAACAACAACTCCCAAAACAAAACAAAAAAGCAGATTACCCATATCAATAAGGAAACTTCAATCCAAAAAGAGATCACTCTGGCGGAAAAACAAATCTGGTCACGTTGCCAATTTCAAAAACCGATACAAAAATTTATGCCACCAGATAAAGACCGAATGCACCAATTATCACATTAAACAAGAGGAAAACCTTCTAAGCACCAATTCCACCCGTGCTTTTTACAATTTTGTAAACAACAAACTAAAAGACTCAAGGTCCATCCCTCCCTTGATAGGACCTGATGGTAAAGACTACAACGACGACACCATTAAAGCCAACATCTTTAACACATTCTTCGGCTCAGTATTTGTAAACAGCAATGGATCATGCCCAGTATTTCCTAGCCGTACCACAGATAACAACAATGATCTAATACATATCGACTTCACAGAAGACAATGTTGAAAAAGCACTATGCAATCTAAAACCATCTCTATCTATTGGACCGGATGGAATATGTGCCTACTTCTTAAGAAAGCTATCCACTGTCATAGCCAAACCTCTAAGCATAATCTTTGAAAAATCTTTCAGAACCAGCTCCTTGCCTAACCTATGGTCACAAGCCACAGTCATCCCCATCTTCAAAAAGGGAGAGCCAAGCCTAGTTGAAAATTACAGGCCAATCTCCTTATGCTGCGTCACCTGTAAAGTCATGGAATCAATTATTAACCAATCCATCATCCTCCACTTAGAGACAAATAACCTACTCTCCAATAAACAATTTGGTTTCAGAAAAAAACTATCCTGTAATCTGCAACTCTTACACTGCAAAAAACATATGGACGACACAACTCGACCAGGGCAAAGTAATAGACGCAATCTACATAGACTTCTGTAAAGCCTTTGATTCAGTGGTACACGACAAACTACTCCTAAAAATAAAATCCTATGGTATCTCTGGACAACTGAATAACTGGATAGAAGCATTCCTGTCAAACAGACAACAAATGGTCAAAATCGGGAGCGTCCTATCAAATCCAGTACCTGTCAATAGTGGTGTTCCCCAAGGCAGTGTTCTAGGACCAACTCTCTTCATACTCTACATAAACGACCTCTGTGATCATATTAAGAGCAATTGCGTTCTCTTCGCTGATGATGTAAAGCTGTTCAATACCACAGACAATACTGCTACCCTACAAAAAGATCTTGACTATGTATCAGAATGGTCAAACAAATGACAACTTCAAATCTCAACAAATAAATGCTCTGTCTTACATATTGGCAAAAAAATCAGAAAATAAAATACAAGCTGAATAGTCAAGAACTTGTTGATGACCCAAGCTCTGTAAAGGACCTTGGAATACTCACCTCTAATGATCTAAGTGCTAGAGCCCACTGCAACTACATAGCCAAAAAGGCATTAAGAGTTGTTAACCTAATCCTACGTAGCTTTTTCTCTGGTAATATCACACTACTAACCAGAGCATACAAAACATTTGCTAGACCAATACTTGAATACAGTTCATCAGTCTGGAACCCACATTATGTATCTGATATTAGCACAATTGAGAAAGTCCAGAAATATTTCACAAGAAGAGTTCTCCACTCCTCTACTCGTTGTAGAATACCTTATGCCACCAGACTTGAAATTCTAGAACTAGAAAACCTTGAATTACGCCGTCTTCGGTCTGACTTAAGCATGGTATATAAAATCATACATTGCAATGTCCTACCTGTCAATGAATACTTCAGCTTCAACCATAACAACACAAGAGCACACAATAGATACAAACTCAAAGTAAACCGCACCAAACTTGATTGCAGGAAATACGACTTCAGCAATAGAGTGGTCAATGTCTGGAATACTCTACCCGACTCTGTAGTTTCTTCCCCAAACCCCAAAAACTTTAACCTTAGACTGTCTACTATTGACCTCACCCCTTTCCTAAGAGGCCTGTAGGGGGCATGCATAAAGCGCACCAACGTGCCTACCGTCCCTGTCCTATTGTTTCTCTTATTCTTTTATTTTTCTTATATGTACCCATTTCATGTATTCACAACTATGTATACATTTATACTTATTATCTTGTAAACAATTGGCAAATCAAATAAATAAATAAATAAAATAAATAAAAATAAATGTCCATGCATCTGGGAAGGGTGAGGAGATGGCTGCTGCAGCTTTTGAGCATGAGGGCCATGGGGGACAGGAGATATCGGAATATCTCGGCTGGGCCCAGGAGTTGCTGGATGAAGCCTCTTGCCACTCATTGCCTCTTCCTTCTTTTTCTGAAAACATCACCAGGAAACTTTCTGGACTTGCCTTGACAGGAAGGAAGGAGCACAACCACAACAGAACAATGATCCCAGGGGTGTATCTGTAATTTTACTAACATGGTTTATTCCAGCCTTTCCTCTGCAAATGGAGCCCAGAAAAAGTTCAGGATCCCAAGAGGAGAAGTTGCTTTTTGATGTAATTATGACCTTTGAGACCTGTGATGCTATATCTCCAGTTTTTGACTTTGATATAGGCATTAGACTGAAGCCACATGCAAAGGATTTGTATCAGAAAGGGGTAAATTCCTTGGGTGAAGCTCTCTGGGACCAAGTTTTGGGACAGGTACAGGCTCTGCTCTTGATTGCACCTTTCTCTCCTTTGCAGATGAAACTCATTCTTTGTTTAGATCAGGAAAGCCACTGGCACTTCTCAAAGTCTTTCAATTTTTCCAACTGTTCCTGTTGTTTGTGTTAGAAACAGGAAGTGGATTGCTTAATGCCATGAATGATGGACCTCCTGCTTCTGCTTCTTCTGGTGGTGGTGTCTCCATCAGTCTGTGGGAAGCTGAGAAGGAAATGCCCATTGAGTTTGGAGCACCAGTATGGGTACAATCCATGGAGCTTTTACAGGCCTGGAGACCATCTCATTGGTGTGGTCACAACTGAAACATATGTGTCACCTATAATGTTGTCTTTCAACAGCCCTCCTTCCATACCTTCTCCTTCGTAAGTCATGCAGGGTGATGGAGTTGCACTCCCTCCATGTGCAATTCTAACACTCTCCTTTTCTTCTTATTTCACTTATTTTTGTACTGCAGGACCTGTCTAATTTCCTGAATGATTTTTATTTCCATGGCTTCCCTCTTTTGCTTTATTTTGTGGAAGAGAGTAAAATCCAAAGATGGGGTTGGAAAAAAAAACCTGAATGAAATCCAGATGGTTTTCCTTTCTCAGTTCAATCCTGAGTTCATCATTTGAATAATGACCTTTCTTTAAGTAGTGATTGAAACAATTGCAGTTGCCTCTCTCATTTGCATAATTGATCATTCGAATTGGATCAATGTTGGCCTAAGGCTTAGCAGGTTTGTGAAGGATTATATATTTTAAAAGTATTTGTTGTTGCTATTGACTATAACATGAACATTATTTTTACATTAGGAAGATTTCTGATTTTGAAACTATCCTACAATTAATTTTTGCTATTCAAATGGTCAACAAGAATTTCCAGCTGCTGCACAATCTCACACTCACATGCATGACAACTATTTGAGCACTTTTCGCACTTCAGATGCCTTGCTAGACATGCTCTCCATTGGAGAAGCCAATGTCCCCAACTAAGGCTGTGGGAGGAAGGAGAACATCCTGGCTCTGATTGATGCAGCAGGAAGGGACATCTCCATCCAGATGTCAATGTTTATAGGCACCTACAAAGTCCCACAGGTTTGTGTGGTTTTTTCTCTATCTAAGGTGAGTGGGGTGGTGGGGATGAACAACAGATCCAATATCTTCATAGAATTCAAGAGCTGTTTTTCAGAATATTAGGGAACATATAAACTATGTTTTAGTCTATTATGTTCATCATCAAATTCACCACTAAAGGCCTGAAGAGCCATAAGGTCCCTATAGAGGATTTTCTACTGAATATTCAACTATTGAAAAACTATCCAGGTTTTTAGGTCTCCATTAGCATGTTCATTTTAACATATCAATAATATCTGCCTAATTCAATTGGAATCAAGTAGGCAATAGTCCTGTCTATGTATAAAAATTATTAAGATTACAGGATCTGAAGAGTATCTTTGGGGTGGATAAAAGGAGTTCAGCACCTGCCCTCAGAGATACAGTAAGTTATGAATTTATAACATTTCTACTTTGTATAAATTCAGGGTATATAACTATTAGTTTAAAATTAAAGCGATGAAACTGGCAGGGTCCCAAAACAGACAAAATTTCAATTGAAGACTTATTGGATTGTACAAGTGACAATTTGTGTTAGGAGTTGCAGTCTCTTAGTCTCTTGTACATCTGGAGAAGAAGCTGAAAAATTGTTCCACAAAGAATTTGGGATATAGAAGCTGAGAAAGAGGTTTCAGTACTCAAAAATAGCATATAATACTGCCCTATATCTTAGATCCAGACATTTTATCTGACATCTGCTAATTTGAATCTAATAGTTTGAATTGTAGGGATGACACAGAAATTCACATTGCATTTTTAATTGTTTTTTTATTTAATATGATTTTGTGTTCCATTTTTATATACAATCTTGTTAAATATTTAACTGTCTTAAATATTTAAACCGTAAGGAGGGCGGAGCTGGCATCACGACGATACGGCATGCAATCTCGGAGGTCTGAGATCGCAGCCGATAACTTTGCTCCTGGACGGTCCAAACGGACCTAAACCATCCCGAAGAGATGGCGATAGTGAAGAGCACATCCTGTAGATCCCAGGGATACCACAAAGTCCCTGGTTGATCCAGGAGAAGCTCTTCTTGTCAGCGGCAGAGAGGCAGCCATTAAAGCTGCTGAAGTTGGGACAGCGGAAGAGATTAGAAAGAGAAAGTGTGCCGGTTTGGTGAGAACTTTTTTTTTATATTATTATTCTAAGGCTTAAAAGGACACCCTAAGGAACAGAAAGAATCTGTAAAAGTTTTGACAGAACTGAATAAGCGGCGGTTTTAAACGGAAGTGTCAAAGTAAGGCTTTGTTTTTTATTTTATTTTCTTATTGCTGGACTTCTATCGTGATTTTGCATTTGCTAACTGGACTGGTTCTTTTCCTATTTACATTTATTTTTTCTTCTCTTTTGTGATTTTGCAACATTTTAGGTTAGAGGCTCCCTTTAGTTATTTTTCCTTTTTTTTGTATACTTTCTCTTTTTTTTAAACTTCTATTACGTTTTGTCTGGGAAAGGAGGGGGAAAGTGAGAGCAAAGAAACTTTGTAACACTGCCAACTAGAGGCTTGAAAATGTTAGACGAAGCTGAGAAAGAAAGATCTGAGACTCCCTTTCAAGGACATTGCTACATGATAAGATAGAGGGAAGAGCACGGGAGAGTGTTATTGCAGGTGTTCTTTTGGATTTCTATCAACAATTGAAGCTTGGTTTTGAAGTTTGTGGAGAAGAGAGTTATAATAAGAGCCTTGGATAATTAAACAAAGTGCAGTGTGTCCTTTTTATTTTTTTTAAGTTGTGCTACCCCTCCTGTTAGGAATAACAAGGTTACCTAACGTAGTTTGGGTAAAATAATATATATAAACTATGATAGTATGTTTAAGTGTGTGTCACTTTAAACTGCAAAGCATGTAATTTTGGGTGCGGTTGTAAAACCGCCATAAGAGGGAGCAAGAGAACCTGATGGATTGCTGACTATGATGGATTGATGGTTTGCTAACTGCGTGTTCCCTGATGCTGAGTTTTTGAACATCGAAGGAAGAAAGGAGGTTTGACTTCTTTATATCTCTACTGCAAGGAGATATATTACTGGACTGATAGCACAGTGCATCTGTTTTACTGAGTGTAAGCTACAAAAACGTTTATCTCACATATTTGCCTGCCTGCCTGACTGCCGTGCACATTCTGCTAGGGTGTATCCCAAACACTGGTTATGGGCCCAGCTGCACAGTCAGACTAACCAGGATATAACAGGCTTATATAAAGTGAGAGTTAGTGTAGTTACACAATACTGTAAACAGACAGCTGTGTTTTATTAATTATAGTTTAATATCCAGAAAAAGATGGCACAAGTCAATTTACCAAGTTTGTCTCTAATATCCAAACTGGATGGAACAAACTATGTTTCATGGTCTATGAAATGCAGCCTACTTCTACGCAGAGAAGGTTTGTGGAGTATAATTCAAAACCCATCAAAAGTAGATGCTTGGGATCCGGAAGATGAGAATGATGCCCAGAAAATACAAGAATATAAAGTGAAGAATGAGCAAGCTCTCTGTATAATAGGACTGACACACTGTGACCAGCGGCTTGTCCGTATTCGTGGAGAAGAAACAGCTGCAAAATGTTGGGAGAATTTAAAGAAGATTTATGTTCGAGACAGTGTAGGAGCACATATAAATCTTACACGGAAGCTGTTCAGAACACATCTTCAAAAGAATGGAGACATGTTGACTCATATAAACACTATGAAGAAGATTTTTCAGGAACTGCATGAAAAAGAACTTATCTTCACAGAACTCCATCAGGTTTATATAATTTTGTCTTCGTTAGATGAGAGTTATGACGACTATGTAACTTTACTGGAAGTACTGCCAAAAGATAACCTCACATTAACTGACATTACTGGCAGATTAATTGAAGAAGCCAGGAGAAGGCTTGAAAGGGATCAACTGAGAAGGGAACAACCACAAGAAGAGAAAGAATCTTTGACAGCCTATACAATTAGAAAATGTTTCAATTGTGGAGGAAAAGGACATTTGGCTAGATTCTGCAAGAAAGCAAAATGCCACAATGCCAGCCAGAATGCTAAAAGGCATCAAAAGGATGAAAAATGTTTAGAGTTAGCCATGTATAGCAACGAAACTGTGAATAATAATTTATGGGTTGTAGATAGTGGAGCATCGCACTGCATAACGAAAGATAAGAAAAGATTTGTTAAGATGTCCACGAGTTCACAGCAGATATCGTTAGCTAATGGCTGGAAAATTAAAGCAAAAGGTGAAGGTATTGCACATTGTTCTTGCATAAAAGAAAATGTTAAAATGTTATATGTACCACAACTTAAGTTTAATTTGCTTTCGGTTAGAGTTTTGGTTAAACTAGGTTATGTAGTTACCTTTAGGGGAGAAAACTGCATAATAGAAAAGGAAGGTAAAAAAGTGACTGCAACTTTAAAAGGTGAATTGTATATGTTAAATGATAATCAATTAGAGGTGGCTAACACAGTGTATAATAACGTTAAACCTCATGATGAATGCATACATTTGTTACACAGACGTTTAGGGCATATAAATTTTAAAATGCTCAAGCAAACGGTTGAACTGTCTGAAGGTATAAAACTGAAGCCTTGCAGTAAGTATTTGCACTGCAATGCTTGTAGTCAAGAAAAAGGCAAGGTAATACCAGCAAATAGAATAAATGGATTTAAGACTAAGGAACCTCTAGAGGTCGTATTTGCTGATATTATAGGTCCTAAAAAACCAAGTGTGGAAGGTGCTCGTTATATATTAAGCATAATGGATCATTATTCTAGATATGGTTTCTGTTATTTAATGAAGAGTAAAACGGAAACATATCAGAATTTCTTTAATTGGTTGAAGTTTGCAGAAAGAAAAACTAAAAAGAAACTAGTAACTCTTGTAACTGATAATGGTACGGAATTTATAAATAATAAATTCCAAAATAGACTGAAGATGGCAGGTGTTGAACATAAAAAGTCTGCACCATATAGGCCACAACATAATTCCTTTATAGAAAGACAAGGCCAAACAATACAGGCAATGGCTCGTACTATGTTGTCGGATTCAGGATTATCTGAAACTTTGTGGGGAGAAGCAATAATGTGTGGTAATCATATATTGAATAATGTTGTTAACTCAACAACAGGTGAATTACTATTCACACGGTGGCATGGTAGAAAACCTGACCTAAGCTACATGCACACATTTGGAGCACCAGCATGGGTGCATATTCCTACACAACTGAGACATAAGGGGCAGCATAGGGCTAAAAAGTTATTCTTTGTAGGTTATGAATCTAATCACAAATCATACAGATTCTGGGAAAAAGGTACACCTAGAGTTTACTGTAGTGCTAGTGCACAATTCCTTGAACGTGTAGGATGGGAAAAACTGGAGCAAGATTCAAGTAAGGATGTAATCATAGAAACCTACAAAAAACCAAAATCACATATCAGTAATAAGAAGAGTACAATTAAAGAGGAAGTACAGGAAGAGCACATAGGACCAGAACAGGAAGAAATAGGTGAAGAGGAAGAAAAAGATAACCAGGAACAGGTAGTACATGAAAGTCCACCTGTAAGCCCTGTAATACCTAGACGGTCAACACGTGAAACCAGACCACCTGACAGGTACCAAGCAAGTGTAGTTTGCCAAGTTAGTAAGGTTCCAACTACTGTTGAAGAACTTAAAATGTATCCAGTAAAGGAACAGGAAAATTGGCAAAAAGCAATGGAGAAAGAATTAAATTCATTAAAACAAATGAAAGTATATGAAAATGTTAAATTACCTCCAGGTGAAAAGTCCATTGGCTGTAAATGGATATTTAAATTAAAAACAGGTAAAAATGGGACTGTTACCCATAAGGCTAGGTTGGTAGCTCAAGGATTTAATCAAACTTCATGTGATTATGATGAAGTATTTGCACCAAGTCTAAAAGCAACAACCTTGAGAGCAGCTTTAGTGTGGGCAGCTAAGAATAACTATATTATAAATCAGATGTAGAAACTGCCTATCTGCATGCACCATTGCAGCACACTCTATACTTAAAGAAACCTGTAGGAATTAAGGATGATAAAAATAATAATGACTGTTGGAAACTTAAAAAGAGTCTCTATGGATTAAAACAATCTGGTTACGAATGGAACCAATATATTGTTAAAGAGTTAAACAATATAGGGTTTAAAGCAGGTTTAGCTGATCCATGTGTATTTAAGAGAGAGACAAATGGAATAGTATCATTATTATTGTTGTTTACAGATGATATTGCCTTAATTACAAAAACTAATAATGAAGCTACTGAAATAATATCATTATTAGGTAAGAGGATCAAATTAAAGCAATTAGGAGAGATAAAACAGTATCTAGGATTGACAATAAATAAAACCAAAAGTGGCTATAAGATATCTCAAAAAGATAAAATTTATCAATTACTAAAAACATACAAGATGGAACTTTGTAAACTGGCTAAAACTCCAATGAGTCAGGAATTTGGCCGCACTGATGCTCAAAGTCCAAAATTCGATAAGACTATTTATCAATCACTGATTGGTAGTTTATCGTATATTAGTAATTGGTCAAGGCCAGATATTGCATATGGCATTAATCAATTGGCACGATTCAACGCTGAACCCACTGAACAACACTGGCAAGCGACTAAACGTATATTAAGATATCTTAAAAGGACAATGCACTATGCATTGTATTTGGAGCCAAAAGATGATCTGATTTTAAGTGCATATGCTGATGCAAGTTTTGCAACAGACATAAACACTAAGAAATCAACTTCAGGTACGGCTATACTATTAGGAAAAGCACTAATTGGTTGGAGGTAAATTAGACAGCAACACATAAGTATGTCCACAATGGAAGCAGAATTTTCATGTCTATCTTTATTATGTACTGATTTAATTCTGTATAAACAGTTGTTATTAGATATGGGAATAACTGTTAATGATGCCATTGTAGTTTATGAGGACAATCAAGCAGCCATAAGGTTGGCTACAAATATTGCTGTGAAAACGAGATCTAAGCATACAGATCTTAGATATCTGAATGTAAGACAACCCTTTTTTTTAATGCAGCTGTAGGTGTCCTCCTCTTATCTGCTTCTTCCCCAGGCAGAATCTCTCCTCCACCCCCCAAAAGTCATTCCCTCCTATCACTGCCCTTTCTAAATGGGTTGTGGGAAAGGGGGGGATATAACTTATGTGCTCTATGCAAGTCATCCTCACATATTATTTCATTTCCCAAATACATTATGGAAATACTGCTGATATAACTCGATCTCAGGAAAGAGTAATAAACAATTTTGTGATGTGATCAGAAACCCAGTTAAGTGAGGGATGGATGGTATGATAATTAAGTGGATAAAAACTGATTTAAAAATGGTACTCAAATAATCTTTACTTTTTTTAATTTTTGTCATGAAAGTGGGAAGATACAAAATTTTGTCGTTAGGTCATAAATTTTTCTCTGTTGTCATTAATATAATAGGGTTGATAAATCGCTATTATACAAGATTTATAACAATTCTCAGGCAAATATACTTTTATGTTATTTAAACATTACCAACTTTCCAGAAAAATATTTATGATTTCCTCCTAGAAACAACTGTATGACTAAAAAGCAATAGAAAACTATCTGGGTTTTAGCATTTGATAAATTATACTATCTCATACAAGAACATTAATGATGCACTGGATGAAGGATTGTGCCAAGCTTGATAAGTATGTAAGGGACCCAGTTTGGTCTACTGGTTAAGCCTGCGAATTAGAAAGCAAGAGGCTGTGAGTTCAAGACCCGCCTTGGTCATGAAGCAGGCTGGGGGATTTGGGGCCAGTCTCTCAGCCCAACTCAACTCACAGGGTTGTTGTTGTGGAGAAAATGAACACACAACTACTCATTGGTACTCAGCCCCTGTGGCTTCTGCAGGGAAGGGCTTTTAAGGATTGGGGATGAGTTAGTGCACTCAGTGAACTCAAACAAGGTCTCAAAGATCTGGAAATCCAACAAGATGGGGCTGCTCTTCCCAAGAATGTTTATTTGAGCAGCCTTTAGAGCAACGAGATATTTATATCGAATAACCCTGCCAAGAGTCCAAAGGGAATTAACCTCCGAGAGCTGCAACGGAGTTCCCAGAGCCGTTTCAGGGGGCCGATACAAAGAAAGAGCGCCTGAGCTGAGACTGGGCCCCTGAGGACAAGGGGCCACTCGAACTTCAGCTCACGCAGAGGTGGTATTCAACTAGTTCTCACTGGCTCGGACGAACCGGTGGTCACCCCTGGTTGGCCACACCCCTGAACCGGGTCGCCCGGTTGTCCCAGTCGCTCTCCTAGCTTTCCCTACCACGTGGTGGCTGTGGTGCAGATGTCCCAGGGCTATTGCACATGCACACTGTGTGTGCAGCCGTGCGTGTGCTACTGATGCAGTGCGCACGTGGAGCAGCCCTGGGACATCTGCCTGCCTGCCCGCCCTCCCAGATTACGTTTTCTTACTTCTCCCAGCGGATGCGCCTCTTCCAGTCCAGCCCGGCCCGGCCAGCCAGCAGGTGGGTGCACAGTTGTCCTGGGGCTGCTCGCCCCCCCTTGTCGCGATATGCCTGCAGGAGCCCCTCAGGCCAGCTGAGCTGGGAGCCGCCATTCCCAGGCTTCTACACTCCCGTGCTTGGTTGACGCCTCTTCACCTTGCCTGAAGCAGCTGGCCCTGCCCCTCACCCTCCCCTCCCTCGCCTGGCCTGAGAAGGGAGGGGCGACAGTGGGGGATAGCGAAGAGGCTGGGTCCCTATCTTCCCCCCTCTCTCCCTCACTCTCTGTGTCTGTGTGTGTGAGAGAGAGAGAGAGAGAGAGAGAGAGAGAGAGAGGGAGAATGGAGAAAGTGAATGAGATATATGGATGGATAGATAAATACATGGAAGGAGGGGGGGAGAGAGAAAAAAAGGAGAGGAAGGAAGCACACAAACCCTGGCTTCAGAAGACTCTTTGAAGCAGCACAGCAATCTGGGGCTGGCATGCAACGAATCTCGGAGGTCATCTAGTCCAACCCCCTGCTGCAGCAGGAGATCCTTACAGAATCAAAGAATGGCAGGGTTAGAAAGCTCTGTGTGTGTTTGTGTGTTTGTGTTTATGGTTGTCAAAACTCCAAAAACAGGTCAAGGAGCTCTGGGGAGATCAGTCATAAATTAGAACACTTGCTAAGCAACTGGCCATTAAGCGAGGAACAATTGTATTTGGTTTGCCAGTCACATGGCCCCCTGGCCAAGCCCACTCAGTCACATGGCCACCAAGCCACGCCCATCTGGTCACGTGACCACCAAGCCACGCCTACAAATTCAAGCCGTGCCTACAGAACCAGTAGTAAAAAATTTTGAATCCCACCAGTGAGTTCACAGCCTGCTATGCGGCATCTCCTATCAGGACTCAGGGATTCACTTTGTGACGCCTCTCCTAATATCCAGAAAATACGGAACTCTTTTACGTGCAAGTGCAGTTATCAGATCAGTAGGAAGGAGTTTCTCTGAATGGGACCAAATTCTGTTCTGCTGTAATGCAAAATTATGTATTTATTTATTTAGGACATTTATATTGCCACATATTCGCACATGTCTCAGCATTAGGCAGAGTCTAACTGCCCATTGACTGTGGTTTATTTTTATTTTTCTCCATTATTATTATTATTAATTGTAATGCTTGTCTCTGACTGTACTAAAAGTGGACTGGATAAAGGAGGAAGCTGTGTTGGAGACATTTGCCATCTTGAGTTATGTGTAAATAAATACATGTTTAAGAAAACAATCTCAAAATCGTACTTGACTGCAACCTGAAACTGAGTCTTGAGAGAAGACAAGGAGGAGATTATGAGAGCAGCTTCTCCAACTTACAAAATCTCTCAGTTGGACAAGGGAGGATTCAACACTCTTCCAAGGACTGAAAGAGGTGTTGGGAGTAGTTAAAACCCTTCCCTCTCCTAGGAAAATGAAATATTTTAGGATATACTAAAAAGGGAGAATATATTTCCCCTAAAAAGAAAAGTAGAAACTCAGAGAGGATGAAACTCCGCCCCACTCCCACCTTTGCTAATGGACCATTACTCTGGCCTAGGCCACTCTATTTTACATAACAAAGATCTACTCCAGGTAAAGCTATATAGGAATTGCCCAAAGCCATCACCATCATCCAGCCAGGCTCAACCAAGCCTGGGACTCAGGACAGCCTACAGAGTTGCCCCTGCATGGCCCCATGGGAGCCTGACAACCAATCAGAATACTAATCCCAACAGAGGGCATCAAACAATTGCACTCTCAGCATCTCAGCCCTTCTTTCCTCAACCAAGGCATGTGCTCCTGTCCACCATTAAACCATCTTCCAAGCAGTCACCATGTTTCCAGCGTCTTTCTTCCCCACTTGGAACTGAACCCAGAAGGAGATTTCTGCCAACAGAGGCTAGACAGAAACTTCAGATCTGCTCCCTGTTATTCCGGAGCGTCAGACAGGAGCAATTAGATGTTGCAAATCTCTTGACCTTTTGCAGAACAAGAAGGTTGAGATGTTCCCCTCCTTCTCCTTTGGGTTCCTTCTCCAAAAGGATCTCAGATTAATGGATTCCTATCGGGACCCCCCATACCTGCCACGGCTGCAGCCTCAGAGCCCCCAACCTCTTTTCTCCCTCCTTCCTTCCCCTCCTCGATATGGAGGAAAAAGCGGCATTCATGGCCTGGGCCAGAGTCTGAATGATACTGTAGCGATCAGGGTCATTTATGATCCGTTTCCTGTTCCTTTTCTCCTGGGTCTCCAGTGGGGCTTTCTGGGTGCATCTTCTGCGGCCTTTGACAGAAAAGACGTGCTTGCAAAGGGAACAGCGAAAATAATTATCTTGAAACGGATCTTCCACAAAGAAATGGGGTTCAAAGGCAGCATCTGTTGGCCTTTTTTTTTTAATCAGATAACCAAAACGCGAAATACTATGGATGTATTTGAGAAGTCTGTCCTTCGTTATTGGATACGCTAAAAAATTTGTGAGGATCCAGACTTTCCCTTCAATGGGTCCTGGCAAATGCATAAGTGCTTCATGGAAAGGAACAATTCTGTTCCAGATGGAAATAAATTCTATAAAGTGGACAAAGACGTTGATTTGTCTCCACTTAGAGAGGGCCTCCCTGAGGGGTGCTGTTTGTCCAGTTGTTGTGAATCGTTGTGATATAACCACACAAATTCCATTCCTGACAAGCATCGGAGGGAAAGTCCTCATGAAATTATCTCCATTCTCTGTGTCTGAAGCAAAGAGGCCAATCAGGGTCCATCTGAAATGGAGGAGCAGCTGGACAATTGCTGGGTATTGGAATCCTTCTTTGGGGAGCATCTGGTGGAAAAAAGGGGATCTCCTTTTATTACTCAGAGCCTCTGAAGGAAATCCAGCAGTGATCTGAAAAAGTAATGAAGAATGCTGTGTTATAAAGTGGTCCAGATCAACTCCAAAATATTACTTATTGACAAACCCAATTTTGTTCTGATGAATATATTAGAATAGTTTGTTCCTTAGTCACGGTTTAAAATATTTAAGACAGAATATTAACAAGATTGTCTATAAAAATGGAACGCAAAATCATATTAAAAAAAAAACACAATAAAAAATGCAATGTAAATTTCTGTGTCACCCATACAATTCCAACAATTAGATTCAAATTTGCAGATGTTAGACAAAATGTCTGGATCTAAGATATAGTGCTGTATTATATGCTATTTTTGAGTACTAAAACCTCTTTCTCAGCTTCTATATCCCAAATTCTTTGTGAAGCAATTTTTCAGCTTCTTCTCTAGATGTACAAGAGCACAACTGCTAACAGAATAGTTATGAGTACATGAAATGGATACGTATAAGAAAAATAAAAAGAAATAGTAGGACAGTGACTGTAGGCACATTGGTGCGCTTATGCACGCCCCCTACAGACCTCTTAGGAAAGGGGTGAGGTCAATCGTAGACAGTTGTACAATCCAATAAGTCTTTAATTGAAATTTTGTCTGTTTTGGGACTATATGTCTGTTTCATCACTTTAATTTTAACCCAATAATTATATACCCTGAATTTATACAAAGCAGAAATTGTGTAAATTAACAATTATCTATGAAGGCAGGAGCTGAACTCCTTTTATCCATCCCAAAGATACTCTTCTTGGTCTGAATATTTTTTATACATAGACAGGACTATTGCCAACTTGATTCCAATTGGATAAGGCAGATATTATTGATATGTGAAAATGAACATGCTAATGGAGGACCTCAAAACCTGGATAGTTTTTCAATAGTAGAATATTCAGTAGAATATCCTCTAGGGACCTTATGGCTCTTCAGGCCTTTAATGGTCAATTTGAAGATGAACATAATAGACTAAAACATCGTTGATATGTTCCCTAATATTCTGAAAAGCTGCTCTTGAATTCTATGAAGATATTGGATCTGTTGTTCATCCCCACCACCCCACTCACCTTACCAGATAGAAAAACACACAAACCTGTGGGACTTTGTAGGTGCCTACAAACATTGACATCTGGATGGAGATGTCCCTTCCTGCTGCATCAATCAGAGCCAGGATGTTGTCCTTCCTCCCACAGCCGTAGTTGGGGACATTGGATTCTCCAGTGGAGAGCATGTCCAGCAAGGCATCTGAAGTGAGGAAGGTGCTCATATAGTTTTCATGGATGTTGTAACCAAGTGTGAGATTGTGCAGGAGCTGGGAATTCTTGCTGACCATTTGAATAGCAAAAACTGACATTAGGGTATTTGTTAGAGCAGAACTCTTCCTATTGAAAAACAATATTCATGTTATTATATTCAATAGCAACAACAAATATTTTTAAAATATATAATCCTTCACAAACCTACTAAGCCTTAGGCCAACATTGATCCAAATCGAATGATCAATTATGCAAATGAGAGAGGCAACTACAATTGTTTCAGTCACTACTTAAACAAAGGTCATTATTCAAGTGATGAACTCAGGAATGAACTGAGAAAGGAAAATCATCTGGATTTCATTCAGGTTTTTTAAAAACTCCATCTTTGGATTTTACTCTCTTCCACAAAGTAAGGCAAAAAAGGGAAGCCATGGAAATCAAAATCATTCAGGAAATTAGACAGGTCCTGAGGTACAAAAATAAGTGACATAAGAAGAAAAGAAGGAGATTGTTAGAATTGCACATGGAGGGAGTGCAACTCCATCACCCCGCATGACTTACGAAGAAGAAGGTATAGGATGGCTGTTGAAAGGCCACATTATAGGCGACACATATGTTTCACTTGTGACCACACCAATGAGATGGTCCCCAGGCCTGTAAAAGCTCCATGGATTGTACCCATCCTGGTGCTCCAAACTCAATGGGCATTTCCTTCTCAGCTTCCCACAGACTGATGGAGACACCACCACCAGAAGAAGCAGAAGGAGGAGGTCCATCATTCATGGCATTAATCAATCCAATTCCTGTTTCTAACACAAACAACAGGAACAGTTGGAAAAATTCAAAGACTCTGAGAAGTGCCAGTGGCTTTCCTGATCTAAACAGAGAATCACTCAGTTTCATCTGCAAAGGAGAGAAAGGTGCAATCAAGAGCAGAGCCTGTACCTGTCCCAAAACTTGGTCCCAGAGAGCTTCACCCAAGGAATTTATCCTTTTCTTATATAAGATCCTTTGCATGTGGCTTCAATCTGATGTCTACATCAAAGTCTAAAAACTGGAGATATAGCATCACAGGTCTCAAAGGCCCAGATGGTCATAATTACAGTGAGAAGCAACTTCTCCTCTTGGGATCCTGAACTTTTTCTGGGCTCCATCTGCAGAGGAGAGGCTGGAATAAACCATGTTAGTAAAAATTACAGATATACCCCTGGGGTCACTGTTTTGTTGTGGTTGTGGTCCTTCCTCCCAGTCAGGGCAAGTCCAGAAAGTGATGCTGGGAAGGTTGTCTGGAAGCCCTAAGGGAAGCCGGCCCAGAGATCTTGGCCAGTCTGCTCAGAAGTCGTTGTCATTGCCTCTTTCCCAGGACTCCGAGAGAGCGGCTGGCCCAGACCCTCCTAGCTGGCTTGGCTCACCAGGCAGGACTGGAACTCAGCCCCCCGGATTGAAGCCCCAGCCACCCAACTGACTCTGGTGGGATCCACATGACCCTCTGAACCCGGTCTCTTCCCCAGTGGCCGCATTCACATTTGCACCTTTGTTGAAAGGCTGTCAAAATGCCTTTCTTCTGAGGATTCGATTTTCCCGCTGGGAGAACTCCGGCGCAAGGATACGGACTACTGCTTGAAAGCCGGATCTTTTTATTTTTCAGGAAGGTGAGAGATAGCAAGAAGTCTGCGTTCCTGGGCTAGCTACCTTGAATGGTAAGTCCCTGATTTTTACACCCTTTTCTCCTTTTGTGTGAGTGTTTGTGTTTGTATTTCTTCATGTTTTAAATCCTGTCAGGGGTTGTCTTTCTTCCCGCCAGAGGGTAAACTCCGGGGGTGCAGAAGGCAAACTTTGCGGGTAACTAGTGGTTTGGTTGTTTTATCGGTTTCGTCCTAATCTTTTTAGCTTAATGGTTTCTTATATTTTTTTGGTGGCAATCTCCTGTCTGTCTCCTTTGTGATATATTTTCTGCCTTTTGTCTGTTTGTTTTGCTGATTTGGCATGTCTTGTGTTTGTAAGGGTTTTCTTTTCTTTCTTTTCCCTACTTTTCTTAATTATTTGGGCTTTTTGTCTAAGGGGCTTCTTCAATACCTTTTATTTGATTCCTTTTCCTATGCAAGTTTGTTTTATGGCTGGCCTGATGTTCCCTTTGGGCTTTTCCTGCTTGGGTGACACCACTGTCCTCGTGAAGTTCCCTTTCCACACCTTTTAACCATGGTTTGTTTCCCGAGGTTGAACCATTTGGCCGAGTAGTCAGTGGATGATGGGAACTCGGAAGAAGATGAATTCCTGGAAGAGAAACTGATCAAGAGGAGATACACAGGAAGGCCCTCGACTTACAACCATTCA
>NW_028263008.1:0-46554 GCF_049901735.1 Notechis scutatus | reverse complement strand
AAAATATATAAAAAATATATAAGAAAGATGAGCTTTATTTGATTGTACATGTTATTATTGCAGCAAGTATAACCCAGAACTGGAAAGAGACAGTTATACCAAGTGAAGAAGAAGTAATAAACAAAATCTTACTGTGCACTGAAATGGACAAGTTAACTCTAGAAATGAAAAACAAAGATGAATTGGCATACCACACAATTTGGGCTAAATTCTATCATTGGTGGGAGCAGAGAGGAAGGTCTTAAGTTGGGAAAGGAGTTGATTGGATGAGATGAAAAGAAGACGAATGATGTTAGAAATGTATTATATGAATGAACAAATGTATATATGTATATAGTTGAATAATTGTTTATAGGAATATGTATGTATGTATGTATGTATGTATGTATGTATGTATGGCATTCACTTGCGTGCACTTATTCTTCTGTTAGTTTGTCCAATGTATGTGGTGGGACAGGCAGTGCAAGGGATTTTGTATACTCCTTGGTTTTCTAACTCAATTTTGTCCTTAGGGTTTCTTAGGATGGTGGATCTTTTTCTGTTTGTGCAGAATGCTGTTTTAATGTTGTGTTTTTGGAGGATCTTGCTGATTTTGTCTGTAGTGCCTTTTATATATGGGAGGAGGGCTTTGCCATTCTCTTGTTCTCTGTCTTGGATTTTGGTTGGGGTTTCTTTTTGGATTAGGTGGGTGATTAAGTGCACGCATTCAAGAACATAAGAACTCAATCAAAAAAGAAGAACCGACCCCTTCCCTGGTCCAACACCTCAAAGCCACAGGACATGAGATTGACTTTAAAAATACCAGAACTACCGCCAAAACCGAACACTTCAACAACAGAATTATTAGAGAAGCCATAGAGATAGAAAAACGCCCACACAGCATGAATAAACGAGATGACACCTCCCACCTACCAGCCATTTGGAAACCCACCCTCAGGAACAGACGAGTACCTAACATGAAGAATGACACCAGACCTGTTATGAATCAATAAAGTAACTAATATAAAATGCAAAGTAGGTTTTGAAGGCCTGCACACCTGATTGGTCCTCAAACAACGAACGAGGATTGGTCAGGATGAGGCCACTTCTTATTGGTTATTATTTGAACTTATCGCAAAGACTATTGGTTAATAGGGCAGCAGCCAACCCTATAAAAGGGTTACTGCTGCCCATAGAGTTTGCTCTGTTCTATTCTATTACTGTTATTATTAAAGAGTTGAAGTCACTGGTCAGATGTCTGGTCTCCTTATTCTCCAAACTTAACACTGGTGACGAGGGTGGGATGTGGAGACCGAAGAGCTGACTGATCTACAGAGCAACCAACAGAGCACATGGTTGAACACGCACTATCAACGACAACATGGCCAGCGGTGCCGTACCACCCGCTCCATTCAACCCAGAAACCGAAGACTGGGAGTCGTACATGGATAGGTTCCAAATGTTTTTGGAGACCAACAACTTGAAAGATGCAACAGCCAGCAAAAAAAGAGCTGTATTTCTAACCCACTGCGGGCCTACCGTGTTTAAAATGGCTAAGTCACTTGCCAAGCCAGCCGAAGTAAAAGCAATGGACTGGGACGTCCTCGAGCCTTTACTACGGGCCCACTACGCGCCCACCGTGCCAACTTTAGTCAGAAGGCACGAATTTTACCAGAGGGGCCAGCGGAAAGGCGAAAGCCTTGCCAACTACGTTGCAGACCTCCGGAACCTTGGAGGCCTCTGCGAATTCTCCAACTTAGAAGAAGCCCTCCGAGACCGCCTAGTTCTGGGTTTAGATGATTGCACAATCCAGAGCAAAATCATGGCTAAGGGGGACATCAGCCTTACCGATGCCCTTAAAGAAGCCTCGGCAGCAGAAGCAACTAAGAAGTCGGCAGCCCGAATGCGCCGCACCAGCGCACCGCTACGCCAACTCGCCAATGATACCTTGCCTCGCCCAGAGAGACACCCGGTATCGACTCACCACGAAGACCTAGAATCCCCATCAGAAAGTGACGAGGAAGAGGTCAACCGACTCCGAACTGAACGTGACCAGTTCACACAACGCTCGATTTGACCTTGCGCAGGATGTGGAGCGAGTCACCCACGATCCAGCTGCAAATTCCTCGACGCACTCTGCCGCATTTGTGGGAAAAGAGGTCACATCGCAAAGGTTTGCAGAAGCAAACAAACCTCCAACTCCAAAACCCAACAGGCCGAATGCCAATCTTCAGGATTCCTCGGTACACCCCGAGACAAGCTGAACCACCGATGGGGAAACCACTCCTACAGAAACAACCAGTCCACCACTAACCCCAGGCGCGAAGAAACCAGGCGGGAAGAGACCCACCAAACAATCACCATAGGCCACGCTACATCCCTAGACGCCGGGAAAATCCGGGTGGAGGTCGCGATTGAAAACAAACCTTGTGTGATGGAGGTAGACTCAGGATCATCCCTCTCAATGGTATCGTGGAAGACGCTCCAGCAGCTCATCCCAACAATCCGCCGCCAAGACCTCAACCCTCAAAGGGTTATACTCAAAGATTACCAGGGTAATCGAATTCCCGTCGTCGGGTCCCGCCAATTCCAGGTCTCTTTTAAGGACCGCACCATTGCACTGCCACTAACTGTCCTTGACCGTGACCGGCCTAGCCTTTTAGGCCTGCAATGGTTCGGGCCGCTTCGGGATCACTGTAGCCGGAGTTCACCGGGCTGAAAGCAACGATTGGGAGGAAGCCCTCGTGCAAGAATTCCAAGACGTCTTCGCGAGCAGACTAGGCAAGTACAAGGGGACCCCGATATCATTTAATTTGAACCCTGAGGTGGCACCCATCCGCCTTAAGCTGCGTCGGGTGCCGTTCACCCTGAAACCTAAAATCGACGAACAACTCGATAAGCTAATAGCACAGGGTGTGCTGGAACCCACCGACCACGCCCGGTGGGAAACTCCAATAGTGACGCCTATCAAGCCTGATGGGTCACTGAGAATTTGCGGAGACTACCGGGCCACCCTAAACCACGCACTTCAGCAAAGTGCATATCCAGTGCCGGTAGTGCAGCACCTGCTCCATTCCTTGGGGGCGGAAATTTTTTTGCTAAATTAGATCTAGCGCAGGCATATCAGCAATTGCCTGTAGATCCAGCCACCGCCGAAGCACAAACTATCATCACACATAGGGGTGCGTTTAAATGCAACCGGCTCCAGTTCGGGGTGAGCGTCGCTCCCGGGATCTTTCAGAGTTTAATGGAAAGACTGTTGCAAGGAATAAGAGGGTCGTACCGTATTTAAACGATGTACTCATCGCCGCCCCTAACAGAGACATTCTAGAAAAATGGCTCGAATGGTCTTACAAAGGTTCCAAGATGCCGGTCTCAAAGTCAAAAGAAATAAATGCCACTTATGTACCAAAAGGGTAGAGTTTTTGGGATACCTCCTGGACAGCCAAGGAATCCATCCCACTGAGGACAAATTAAAAGCTATTAAGAGGGCCCCCACTCCAAGGAACAAGGCAGATCTTCAGGCGTTCCTTGGACTTATCAATTTTTATAATGTATTTCTACCCAATAAAGCAACGGTAGCTGAACCACTGCATAGACTCTTAGACAAAAAATCAACGTGGGTTTGGGGACAACGGGAACAAAACGCTTTCCAACAAGTAAAAAAACTGCTAACTTCTGATTCTGTACTCATGCAGTACAACGAAACTCTGCCATTGACTATTACCTGCAATGCCTCGCCTTTTGGCATTGGAGCAATCCTGGCCCACGTATTGCCGAGCAGGCAGAAGCTCCCGTCGCATTTTTCTCACGAACTCTAGCTAAAGCTGAAAGGAATTATAGTCAGCTGGAGAAAGAAGCTTTAGCTATTGTGGCTGCAGTTAAAAGATTTCATGAATATGTGTATGGGCGTGCGTTTACAATAATTACTGATCATAAACCACTATTGGGGATTATTGCGGGTAATAAACCAACCCGTATATATTGTCCCCAAGAATGATTCGTTGGTCTGAATTCTTGGCGGCGTACAACTACACCTTGCAACACCTCCCAGGGAAAGCAATTCTCACGCTGATGCATTGAGCAGGGCACCACTCCCAGAATCGGTTGAAGATCCAGCCCCGACCATCACAACGCTACAGATTGAGGCCCTGCACACGCCGCCATTGACTGCGGGGACATTGCCCTCGAAACAAAACGAGATCCGGTCCTGCAACACATCCTACGCTGGGTTGAGCGTGGGTGGCCAACAGAACAACTATCACCAGAATGGGCGCCTTTAAAAGCCGCCAAACTGAACTATTTTCCCAAAAGGGCTGCATCTTGTGGGGAGATAGAGTCATAATTCGGGACAAACTGCAACGAACTGTGTTAGCGGTATTGCACGACGGACATCCGGGCATAGTGCAGATGAAAGCACTCACACGGAGCTATGCCTGGTGGCCGGGAATCGACAAGAGGATCGAGGCCTGGGTCGCTACTTGTCAACGTTGCCAAGACGTCAATAATGCCCCACCTAAAGCAAGCCCAACCGAATGGGAAACTCCAAGAGGACCATGGTCCCGTATTCACATTGACTTTGCGGGGCCTACAAAGGGGCACACTTTCCTTATCACAGTCGACGCCTATTCAAACTGGCTCGAGATCCATCGGATTAATACAACTACAACGGACTCAGTTATCAGCAAATTAAATAGACTATTTGCAACACATGGGTTCCCGGACGTTTTGGTCTCGGACAACGGCCCACAGTTCACTGCATTACAATTTGAACAGTATCTTGCTGATCGGGGCATCCGCCATGCGCTAACCTCGCCCGCGCACCCTGCGGCAAACGGACGTGCAGAGCGCATGGTACAGTTTGTAAAAAAGACCCTCCACAAAATGGAATTCGGCGACATCGATGAAAAAATCAACCGAATTTTATTATTGCAGCACATTACGCCCCACAGCGTCACCAACAAAACGCCCGCCGAACTTCTCATGGGGCGGAAACTACGATCGCACCTTGACCGATTCCACCCCACATACGCACCCGAAAAACCTTTCGGCTCCAGCAGCAAATGCCGAGAATTTAAGGTAGGCGATTTAATCTTTGCCAAAAACTTTTCTGGCGACCCTTTATGGATACCCACAACCGTCACCCAACTCACAGGGCCCAGATCTTACCACCTGCTAACAGAAGATGGGAGGGTGTGGAAACGCCACATAGACCAACTCCGTTCAAGATTACCACCCAGCGCCCAGGGATCCCCGGGTTCACCAACTGAAGGGGGAGGAAATATCGAGGAAATTGACTTCGATATGACTGATAGCAGGCCAACGGATACCTTACGGCCCAGCGAAGGACCGGCAAGTGTAACGGGGAGAGAGTTGATTTCTCCAGAGGACTTGTACATGGGGGAAACCGAACTACGAAACCCCGAAGAACCATTAGTTAGCAGAGACAATCTCAACAAAAACAGCACGGAAGCACCGTGCAGCGAAACGGAACATAATAGAGACTATCCAAACGCTCCACCAGAACCGGACCTCAGGCAAAACCCGGTGGAGCCACGGAAATCATCAAGACAGACCAAACGGCCTGTCTATCTTGAGGATTTTGTTACAGCTCCCCTCAAACGGAGCCCAAGGGGGAGGGGTGTTATAAATCAATAAAGTAACTAATATAAAATGCAAAGTAGGTTTTGAAGGCCTGCACACCTGATTGGTCCTCAAACAACGAACGAGGATTGGTCAGGATGAGGCCACTTCTTATTGGTTATTATTTGAACTTATCGCAAAGACTATTGGTTAATAGGGCAGCAGCCAACCCTATAAAAGGGTTACTGCTGCCCATAGAGTTTGCTCTGTTCTATTCTATTACTGTTATTATTAAAGAGTTGAAGTCACTGGTCAGATGTCTGGTCTCCTTATTCTCCAAACTTAACAAGACCCACACCCACGAGGGCCACACAAGATGCCACCACCACACTTCCACGTAAAAAGCAGACTCACACCCACACAGAAGATGAGACACGACCACGGACCAGAAGCCGCACTGCAGCTGCACCACTACCCACTTCAAACCCTTCCGAGCCATACATGAAGCATACTGACACCCACCATGAAGATGTGGCACGACCACGAACTCGAAGCCAAACAGCAGGATTACAGCTCACCAGCTCAAATCCCCCAGCAACTAAGACTAACCTGAGCACAACCAAGCCCCCACCTGAACAGAACACACCTCCAGCCAATCAGAACACGGCCAACCCCCCAACCAATCAGAACACAGCCAAACCCCCAACCAATGAGAACACACCCCCACCCAATCAGAACACAGCCAAGCCACCACCCAATCATGTCACACCCCCACTAGCAGTTAAAAGGAAGAAGCAGCTGCAAGCTCACATCACTCTGAGAAGCACAGAGCCGGACACAAGCCTGAAGATGATGAATGAGACTTCATTGAAATCTTGCCTAGATACTTCCAATCTTACATGGGAGAAAACCCGAATAACCAAAGATCCACATACAAATACCCGCGAGAACCTCAGAAAACAAATATTGCACCTCTACGGGGAGGAAACCCACCATCTGACCAGGACTTATAAAAAACTTGAAGTCCAAAGAGCTTCCATTTTATGTGACCTCGCATTCCTATGCAACTGCCGAGATCAAAATTTAATTCCCACAAGCTTCCAATTGAAATTCCACACCAACACAGCAGCCACCAAACGCATCCTAAAAAGAACAGAATTGGCCCTAATTAGAAATGAACTTCACACAAAAAGATTTCTCCTAGACCAAATCAACAAAGATC
Source organism: Notechis scutatus (assembly GCF_049901735.1). NCBI lineage: Eukaryota > Metazoa > Chordata > Lepidosauria > Squamata > Elapidae > Notechis > Notechis scutatus. The sequence goes on along the minus strand of NW_028263008.1, from coordinate 39,770 downwards.
TCCTCACACTTCACCTCAGACTCAGCAACAAGATTCACCCCTTACTTTGGGACAAATCCAAACAACTGGAGAGAGCGAAACACAGACCACCCTCAAGACAGACACACACACCAACAAACTCAGAAAACTACAACAACGCCAGAAACCAACTCCTCCCCCCTCACATGAAACAAACAGTGCACAACATCTCAGACAAGATCCTCACCGAAGCCGAAACCAAGGTCCTTTCAAAAGGATTCAACTTTGCTGTTGCGCCCAAACACATCCCCACAGAAAACATCATATGCGGAGTTGAAACCAGCCTGACTAAAACCAACCCTGATGATGCTAATAGAATCAGACTCGAAATCACCAACATCCTCTGCACTAGCAAACCACCCAAAAGCAACTTATCCAAAGAAGAACAAACTGCACTACTTAACCTGAAAGTAGACACCAGCATAATAATCCTATCAGCAGACAAGGGCAATGTGACAGTGGTTATGAACACATCTGACTACCAAACCAAGTTAACTAACCTACTCCAAGACCCCACATACAAACCCCTAAAGACAGACCCCACCACCTACCTAGAAAAAACCACCAGATCCAAAATAAAAGCCTCCCCCATCAGTGAAGAAACCCAGCAAAGAATCATACCCAGAGAGAAATCATCCAGATGCCCTAAGCTTTATGGTCTCCCCAAGATACACAAAGAAGGAACCCCACTTAGACCAATAGTCAGCTCCATAGTCTCACCTCTACAAAACCTAGCCAAATTTCTCGCCAAACAACTACAGCCCTATGCAGAATCCATCAACTCACACGTAAGAAACTCATTCCAGTTATCGAGATCATAAAGAAACAAAACTTACAACCCAGCGACCTACTAGTGAGCTTTGATGTCATATCCCTCTTCACCCAAGTGCCAATAAAAGAAGCCTTGACAGCCATCCAAAACAAATACAACCCCCCAAGCACATCCTAGATCTGACCAACCACTGCCTATCCAATACATACTTCACCTACAATGGACAAAAATACAAACAAATAGAAGGAGCACCCATGGGATCACCCCTCTCACCTGTCATCGCAAACCTCTACATGGAACACTTTGAAACACAAGCTCTAGAAAACTATGATCACAAACCCAAACTCTGGCTCAGATACGTAGATGACACCTTCATAATCTGGCCACACGGGAAAGAAAAACTGAACAACTTCCTCACACACCTCAACAGCCTACACCCCAAAATACAATTCACCATGGAAACAGAAGCTAACAATCAACTTCCCTTCCTAGATGTCTTGGTATACAAAAAATCCAATGGCTCCCTAGGACACACCATCTACCAGAAGAAAAAACATACAAACCGCTATCTACATGCACTCTCACACCACCATCCAGCCCAGATCAATTCCGTAGCCGAAACACTCATCTCCAGAACAAAATGCTTAGCCGACGAACAACACCTAAAAACCGAACTACACACTCTCACCAACGTACTAACAGCCAATGGATTCCAAAGAAAGAAGATCACCCACCTAATCCAAAAAGAAACCCCAACCAAAATCCAAGACAGAGAACAAGAGAATGGCAAAGCCCTCCTCCCATATATAAAAGGCACTACAGACAAAATCAGCAAGATCCTCCAAAAACACAACATTAAAACAGCATTCTGCACAAACAGAAAAAGATCCACCATCCTAAGAAACCCTAAGGACAAAATTGAGTTAGAAAACCAATCAAAATTGCAGTAACTGAAATACTAAAGCCTGATGTTATAGTAGGTGGGAATCTCACAGAACATGTGGAAGCTCATTTCCCATCTAAAGATCCAGAATGGGATCATTACAAAGACAGGGATCATTTAAGGGACTACCAGTTGTTATTGGTGCGAGCTATCTGACTGGCAGGAAAGCCTACAGTTAACATGTCAAAGCCCTACCTAGTATTGCAGGAGCCCACTGAAAGCCCTGAAGCATTTTATACCCGTCTTATAGATGCCTATCTTATGTATACTCCCATCGATCCCACCGACCCAGCAAATGCTCGGATGCTGACTATGGCATTTATCTCACAAAGTGCTTTAGACATACGACGTAAATTGCAACAACTTGAGGGGGCCCTAGGAAAGCCTAGGGTGAACTCATGGAAGTGGCAAGGAAAGTCTTTGTGAATAGAGAAAAGGAGGAAGAGCAAAAGAAAGACAAAAACATGCAAAGAAAAGCTGAGCTAATGGCGGCTGCCATGATGTGGACCCCTAAGGGTAGGGGAACTAGTCTGCTGAGGGGTGGCAGGTCAGGGCTAGGACGCAACCAGTGCGCCATCTGTAAGAAGGAAGGAGGGGTGAATGTCCTGAAAGAAACAAGGAAGAGAGGCCAGAGGCAGAGGTAGGCCTTTTCCAAGGGGCCTCAGGAAAACCCTAGGAGGAAGCCGGGGAAGGCAAGGTTATAAGAGGGGCCTGGGGAGAACCCCTCTGATAGCATTAGTGGAGGTGGAAGAATGGGACTGAGGCCGACCGGGTTCAGAATGCCTCCCAGAACCTATGGTCAGGCTAAATGTCAGAGGCAAGTCTGTTACTTTCTTGGTGGACACTGGAGCCACACGGTCGGTCTTAACCCAGCCCCTAGCCCAGGCCTCCCACCATACTATCAATATCCAAGGATCCACAGGAAGTATATTGCAGCACCCCTTTTTAGAATCTCTCTTATGCACAGCAAAGGGACACTCCATAACAAACCAGTTTGTGTACATGCCTGACTGCCCTATCCCGCTATTGGGGAGAGATCTGTTGTGTAAACTCTGAGCACAGATCTCTTTTGAGGAAGATGGCACAATGAAGCTGGGGTATGGAAAGGTGAATCTGACAGTACCGTGGGAAGAGCAATGGTGGCTTATGGTTGCCAGGGACATGTGACAGTGGGATGAAGGCAAATGGAAACAGTTCAATGTTCCCCAGTTATGGGCTGAAGATAACCCCCCGGGTTTTGCGGGCCACCATCCTCCTATCATAGTGGAAGAATTACCAATGAAGGTGCCAGTGAGAATTCAACAAAGGGCATACCCTAGGCACATTATGCAGGCGATCCAGGAAATAATTGACCTATATTTGAAACACCATATTTTGGTACCCACCGAGTCACAATGGAACACCCCCATATTACCCATCCCAAAGGGGGCGGGCCACTTTAGGCCAATACAAGATCTTAGGGTCGTCAATTTGTCCACTGTAACCATCCATCCGGTGGTCCCGAATCCGTATGTCATTTTAGGCCTAATCCTCCAAGCTGCTAAATGGTTCTCAGTTATAGACTTAAAGGATGCTTTCTTCACAATACCAATACATGAGACTAGTCAACACTTGTTTGCTTTTGAATGGGAAAATCCCATCACTGGTCGAAAGAAACAATATACCTGGACTAGGTTGCCCCAAGGGTTTAAAAATTCGCCAACTCTCTTTGGGGCTGCCCTGGCTAAGGATCGAGAGGCATTGACTATACCACCCCCTGATGTGGTATTACAATATGTAGATTACTTATTGGTCACTGGAAGCACAGAGGACACTTGCTGGAAGAACACCCACGAGTTGTTACTTCTATTGCAAGACTTGGGATATAAGGCATCTAAGAAAAAGGCACAATTGGCCTCACAAAAGGTTCTGTACTTGGGATATGATATAGAACAAGGGAAGTGTACTTTAGGTCATGAACACAAAGAGGCCATATGTCCCAACGTCCAACAACAGAAGAGATCTGAGAGGGTTTTTGGGAGCTGCCGGGTTTTGTCGAATCTGGATCCCCAATTTCAGCCTTATTGCAAAACCCCTTTATGAAGTGACTAAAGATAAGGAGCCATTACACTGGGGAAAACAGGAAGCAGCTAGCTTCTGATCGCTCAAGCAGGCATTGTTACAAGCCCCCAGTTTAGGCCTCCTGGGCTTGGATAAGCCATTTCAGTTGTTTGTGGATACAAAACAGAATGTGGCGGTGGGTGTCCTCACTCAGATCATGGGGACGTGGCACCGCCCTGTGACTTATCTTTCCAAACAACTTGATAACATTGCAAAGGGATAGCCTGCTTGCCTTAAGGTGGTGGCCGGGATGGCCATTTTGACACAGGAAGCAAGTAAGCTAACCTTTGGACAACAGTTAGACATTTATAGCCCCCATGCCCTTAAATCAGTACTGGAAACAAAGGGCCACTTGTGGTTAACTAACCCTCGAATGTTGAAATATCAAGGGTTGATCACCCATAACCCTATGATTAATATTATTCAATCCACTACATTGAACCCTGCTACACTATTGCCTGAACCTAATACAGAAGTCACTCATGACTGTATCCATACAATAGAGGAAACATATGCCAGTTGCCCAGACATGACAGATATACCCCTCCCTACTCCAGATCACACCCTATTTACAGACGGCACCAGCTACATACAGGAAGGAGTTAGAAGGGCGGGCTATGCAGTGGTTACTCTAGATGATGTTTGGGAAGTGGAACCCCTCCCCCCAGGCACAAGTGCACAGTTGGCAGAATTACACGCATTAACGAGAGCCTTAGAGATGGCCAAAGAGCTAAATGTCAACATTTATACAGTCTCAAAATATGCTTTCCTCACGGTTCAAGTCCATGGTGCCCTATATAAGGAAAGAGGACTTATCACTGCTGGAGGCAAGGATATTAAGTATGGCCCCCAAATGCTACACCTCCTACAAAGTGTATGGGCCCCACGGAAGGTGGCCGTAATGCACTGCCGAGGGCACCAAAAGGTGGTCTCAGATGTACAAAGGGGTAATGAGAAGGCAGATAAATTGGCTCGTGAGGCTGCCCAAAAGGTACTCACTTCTAAGTAACAATGCTTTGCTATTTGGGAGCCAAATGATCATCATCGACCTCACTACTCCCAGGAGGACAGGGTCCAAATTGAAGCACTGGAGGCACACCTAGAGGGAGGTTGGTGGATCCTCCCGGATAGTCGAGTTTTTATACCAGGACATATGGCTTGGGATATCGTGCAACAGGTACACCAACAGCTGCACCTAGGGAAAATGGCTTTAACTAAGGCTCTAAAAAGGGAGGTCTATATTAACAAAATATGCAGTATTGCGGCTAATGTTTGTGCAAGGTGTGAGGTCTGTGCAGTTAATAATCCCAGACAGGGGCCACAACCATCCCCAGGTCATCAACCCAGAGGCTGTTTTGAAGTCGCTAGGGCACTACTCCACATCATTATCCCCAGGTACGGGCTGCCCTCTAGAATCTCGTCAGACAACGGCCCCGAGTTTATTCATAAAGCTACTCGGCAGTTAGCCAAAGTATTAGGTATCACTTGGAAACTCCACTGTAATTTTCATGCCCTGTCTGGAGGCAGGGTTGAGAGAGTTAAAAGAACCATTAAGGAAAAGCTTGCCAAAATATGCCAGGAAACCCATCTTAAATGGACAGATGCCCTGAGTTTGGCTCTGGTTGCTGTTAGGTGTGCCCCCCAAAAGGAAATCTTGCTTTCTCCATTTGAATTGTTATATGGTCGAGTTCCCAATCTGGTTCGCTTAGATATTCAAAATATTGTACAAATCTCTGATACTATAAGATTGCAACAACTCCAAACCCTTAATAAGATAGTCCATAAATTACAGCGATATGTATTAACTTGTAAACCCCATGTCTTGGTGACCTCTCCACATAACATATACCCGGGACAAGAGGTCTGGGTTAAAGATTGGAAACGGGAAACATTGAGCCCGAAGTGGAAAAGGCCCTACACCATTGTTATGTGTTCTCCCCTTGCTGTTAAGGTGGCAGAGATAAAAGTGTGGATTCATTGGTCCCGAGTTCAATTAGCTGCACCTACCCACTGGAGAGTAGAATCCCATCTGGATTACCCATTAAAAGTAACTCTGCGGAAGATCTCAAGGAATATCTCCCCTTGTGGTGACACACCAGAAACTGTCCCTCTACCAACGGGAGATGAGGAGCAAACAACTCCTGCAGGTGTTACTCTGGAAGCTAACACCCATCGCACAGGTCCCCCTTGGAAACTTCGATCGCAAGTCAGAAAACCTAGGACCTAAGAGTCTTTGGAAAGGGGGGAATTGGTGATAGTAGGAGGTGTATCCAGTTACAATATGGAGGCTAATCAGAGGCTGAGGGAAACTGCATGCATTCGCAGAGGTCTTATGCCTTCCATCTGGATTGTAACTATCTTGCTTGTAGTTAGTGTTGCCCTTAACTCTCTGTACCTATACGAACTACTAGTGGATAAGGATGGTAACAAAAATAAGAAATACCCCTTGATAAGGATGCAGTTGATGAATGGTACTCCCCAGACCCTTCTGAGGATGAGGAGCCCCCACCACTAGAAGACAGGACAGAGATTAGGCCGTGTAACATGTGTTTTATGGTACAGCCTACAGGAAGATATTTTACTTATAGTGTAACCAGGTTTCCTAATTGTTCTACTACCAATCTCCCTCAGTGTGAACATGAAGGAACTAGATATTGGCAATGCATATACAACAACACTATAAGGTGCCATCTCCTACGTACCCCCTTGGGTGCCAATTAGGCATGTTCGCATACCACGCAATACAAAAGGGCCGGAGGGAAACCTAGATAATCAATATTATCAATGCATAGATAGTGCTGGAACCTTCTATGCTAGGATTGGAAATCATGTACACAATTTGACTTACCATCATGTGTACATAACGAATCTATATGTACACACTCCTCTTCCCCATCGTGTGTGGGCCATCAAAGGCCCGTTATATATAAAAGGTGCAATGGGACGGTGGGTGTATTATGCTATAAGGAAGAGCAGTTTCTACCTACCCCCTCCACCAGACAAAGTTCAATCCCACCTAACTATCACCCAAAAATACAACCTGGTAAATCAAAGGTCCCAGTTGTTAAGGATCCCTTATGTCCTAACAGTTGTACTGTATGTCTTAAAGTTGTGTTAAAGGGGAGGACAATCACTACAACTTTGGTGTATCATACCCATTATACTTATGCAAGAAAAGTGACCCCTTGTTGCTATAATGGAACTTGGTACTCTATTTGCCCCAAAAGGATGAATGTTATGATCCAAGGGTGAATCCAGCCCAAACTTGGTTAGTGGCCAGAAGTTGAGGTGACGTCACTGGCCCAATCATCTCTCAGACATGAATACTGTCATCCAATAGTCCAGGTACTATTGTGTTTGACATCTGTAAGGTGGCCACATACCCCACCTCCTGTGGCACTGATATATCTTGGCATAGGACATATGGAAAAAAATGAAATCTATGTCTGCCCCTATGAACACCCCTGGGGAGGCAAAGGAACAGTAAGGAGTGGGACAATAAATTGTCAAAACATAGCTGAAAACCTCTGCTTCCACTGGGGTTGCATAGAGTGGGCCACCTATAACTCAAATAAGGGAAAGGGAACTGAACTCCAGATATCCAGGGTACTTCAAACAAAGACTTGTACGCTGTATAACTGTAATTGGGTCAACATCACTATTCCACAACCCAAACACTGGATTGACAAATGGGGCCCAACGATGGGCATTAGATTATATGCAAAGGGTATCGATCCTGGTGGTATCATCCACTTGTCTATAGAAACTAAGAAGCATCCTGTTGAAAGCAATTACAGATTTTTCTCCGAATTTTGGCAGGAAGTAGACATTGAGTTCCAACCCTCACAGGAGGCACAAAATCTATTTCTGGAGTTAGCCTCTACCATAGCTCACACACTTAATGTCACTAACTGTTACATATGCGGGGGCACAAAAATTGGGGATCAGTGGCCGTGGGCAGCCCAGGAATGGAATTATTTGGTCGCTTACAACATAACGGCAATGCCCAGACATCAGCCACTTTCCAGGTGGGAGTTGACGAACCCCATTGTAGCTCAGTGGTCCTTATCTAACACGCAGGGAACAGGGCCTTCTGTAGGGGAAACAGATTGCCTGGAAGTTCATGAATGGAACCTTTCTACCAAATCATGGGAATATTGGCCCAATAATACAAACCAATTCTGGGCTGAATATTCCCTGAAAAACATTACTGAAGCCCCTCCTGGGGTACATTGGATATGTGGTAATGTGGCTTATAGCACCCTTCCTTCAAAGTGGAGAGGAACGTGTACTTTGGGAATCATTAACCCCTCATTCTTCATGTTACCCTTAAATATACCTCAAGTAATGAATGCCGACCAGTGGCAGAGCAGAAAACTAAAGGCAGATTATAAAATAGGGGATTGGAAGGATGATGAGTGGCCCCTAGAACTCATCATTCAATACTAAAACCCGGCTACTTGGACGACTGATGGCACTTGGGGGTACCGTACCCCAATTTACATGCTAAATCATATTATCAGACTCCAAGCGGTTGTAGAACTAATTGCTAATGAAACAGCTCAGTCTTTGCATACCCTAGCAGTTCAACAGAAGAAATTTAGAGATGCAATATATCAAAACCGTCTAGCCTTAGACTACCTCTTGGCAGCTGAAGGAGGAATGTGTGGAAAGTTCAATTTCACCAATTGTTGCCTAGAATTTGATGATTTTGGAGAAATAATTGAACAACGCGCTAGGTGCATAGAAAACCTTGCACACGTACCTGTTCAGAGTGGAACGGGTTTGATCTTGGAGATATTTTTGGGACCTGGTTTCCTAAATTACCTGGATTGCAAGCTATAGTTGCTCTTGTTGGTATGATTGCTGCAGGATGTGTAATTTTACCATGTATCCTCCCTATCTTTGTCAAGACAATCTCAAATAGTCTTTCTATGTTAGTAGAAAAGAGAGCTACTGCTAAGGCTACGGCCTTATGGGTAAATGACCAAGTGAATACTTATGAAGAACTTGCCCCCTTGTGTGAAACTGCACAGTAATCAATAGATTTGGGTGTAGTTTCAAAGGGGGGAATGAAGCAGTTGAAAAAACCCACATACAGTATTTTTCATATTTAGCACAAGTCAACAGGTCATATTTAGCAAAAGCCCTTGATTTCCCCGAAGCCTTGCTTAACATAACATTGTGAAAACCACAAAGTTGCTGAACTCAGGAACTGGAACTATCCTCGTTACTATAAACAAGGGTGGACATGGAAAATAGCTGATGGTGTAAGATAACTGAGCAATTAAAATTGTACTTCTCATTTCCTCTATATTTCCTTCATAGAGATGCATACAATATTGTCCTTATTTGGTAAAATGTAATAAAAGGAACGCCCAGGTCTAAGCTGAGGTCATGATGGGTATAAAAATAATGTCTCAAGAAGAACTGGGAGTTCAGAATTTGCCATGCTAATACTCTGAACCTTTTGCGCAAATAAAAACCTGTATTCTCTAACCTTTCATGGTCTTGAGTCCTGATTTGGAAGCAAGAATTGCTGCAACATTGTGATTTATCTTCTATTCTGGAAAGATTGACTAAGCTTCCTAAGATTTTAGGTACTCACAATGGTAACCTCATTTCAGTCTGTTTCTTTTATGATTCTTTGAAGACATCATTCAGAAGTCTGGCAAGCACTAAGTGTGACATTTAGTATGATGATGAGCATTAGACTGAGGTAAAAGATTTGAGGTTAAGAGAAGCAACTTCTTCACCCTTGCAGATATCAAAGCTCTTCCTTTTGCTGCTACTCTTAGTATTTCCACAAACTAAGGGGAAAGCTCTTCCTAATTCATGTAGTGTGAATTATTCGCTTCCTATTAAACATATTAAATATTATCAGCCTGGAGATTTCATCATTGGTGCAATCTTTTCTCAGTCTCTTCATGCCTTACTTCAATCCATTATTCTTCACTGGGAATCCCTTGACAATGATTGAAGAAATGTATATGTAAGGACATCAATTTTTTTTGTGCTCTCTGATGAAATGTTTAAATAATTACCCTAAGTAGATATGAGAACAAAGGGATGTGGATTTATGCGTTTTAATGAAAGCTTCATATCAACAAAGCTACTAATGAATGACCTAAATAAAGTTTTAAAAAATGAGGGTAGGTAGGTCGGTAGGAAGGAAGGAAGGAAGGAAGGAAGGAAGGAAGGAAGGAAGGAAGGAAGGAAGGCAGGAAGGAAGGAAGGAAGGAAGTTTTGTTTAAAAATTAGTACAAATGCTTCAGAAAAGCTTGTTCTAAGTTTTGCTCTCATTTAGGAATTTGGCATTGTCAAATTGTTCATTGCCCCTGAGGAAATGCTACTAAGCACAAGAAAGTTTATTTTATAATAAGGTTGTTACTCCTTAAGCATAGTATTCCCCATTGTAAGGCAATTTCCAAGAGGTTGACACAGATAATGCTCTGACAGTTATCATCAAATTATATTTGAAAGATTAAGAGTGTGGTTCTTTACAGTTTATAAAGGAAGAAGTCTATTCCCATCCAATAGATTATGCTCATTATTCCACTACAAATATAAGAAATTTGTTCAGAAAAAAATGGTCCAGTTTTTCTATTGGTGGACTGCTTGCTGCTTCCATTTCATTGAAATCAGCTTCCAAGTCTAATCTCTACTGCCATCATGCCTAATCCTGCCCCTCTTATGACAATTTCAAAAATAAGTTAGTTAAGGCAACAATGTGCTTCCTTATCTTACTCCCTTCCCTTGACCTCTCAGTTTTTCAAAAATCAACTCTTAAACGAAACCGTTCATTTAATTTTTCCCCCAGAAGAATAATCACATGTTCAGGGACACCCATTAATTTAAATATGTTCCTTCCAGACTATGGAGATTTTCCCAGAATACGGAACATAACAAGGCTAATTTATTTGGCATTTCTCTCTCTCTCTCTATGATTCTATTTTTCTGTCTATCAGCTATGAAACAAAACTGATCTCATGAATTAGTGCAGTGATTTGATAATTTGTCCTTTTCCTTTCATTTTTTTTTTTGTATATGTGCTAATATTTTTCCAACTTCAATGCCATATAGTCTGATTTTCTGTTTGTCAACACAGGTTTTAGCACTTCCACTCTTTTAATCTGTACCTGGTATATCTTCCTATTTGACTGATATAGTTGACTTTTTGTTCTTGAATGTATTCTCTGCCTTGAAATCATTTTATAATCCCTTTTACAGTGAGATTGGTGTAGGTTTTTCTGAAATTTTAAAATTCATTTATGTCAATCAAGTGCATATTTCTTTGTATTTTTAATTACCTGTAAATTATCTATAATTTTCCTGATCCCTTTAATAAAATCTATCATTTCCTTTTTTTCCTGTTATATGCCTAATGTCTACTCATAGACATCCATACTTTAGATATATTTCTGAAATCTGCATTCAATTATCATATATCTTTCCTGTTATCCAATGCTTTCATCCCCCATCTTCTCTGACTTCCATGAAGTTTATCCTGAAAGTTTCCATGAAAATTTGTTTTCATAATAATTATTTCTATCTATAGTTCCTCACTTTGCCTTTTATATAAATTAAGCCTATGAAATCAGTTTTGTATATGCATCTTATATTGTAAAGTTACGTCCTCTAGGTTAAATCTTGCTGCTTCACAGTATTTTCTAACATATCCTAACTGACTGGATAACTTTCCTTCATTTAGTTAAACAACATTTAAAGAAGAATAAAATATAGTGCAGTAAAGGAACTCATTTGATCTTTTGCACATATTTCCTTCCTTCCTTCTTCCTTCCTTCCTTCCTTCCTTCCTTCCTTCCTTCCTTCCTTCCTTCCTTCCTTCCTTCCTTCCTTCCTAAACAACTTCTAACTGCAACAATTTTGTTGTATGTCATGTCCCATTAAGGGGGTTAAACAGGAGCATGATTCCAGCAAGCGTACAAGATTTTGTGTATATACACACAATGTTCTTCAATGTTGTTCTAGCACAGTTCCCAAGAATTATCAGCATGTCCTATCAATGGTGTTTGCTGTGAATGAAATCAATGAAAACCTTAAACTTTTATCCAACATTACCTTGGGGTTCCAGATCTATGAAAGTTACTTCAGTGCACGCATGGCTAATCAAAATACACTGAACCTTGTTTCTGACCATAAGAAGACTGTCCCCAATTACAAGTGTGATGTTGAAAAGAATCTGATAGCAGCCATTGGGGGCCTTGATTCTGAAATCACTCTACGCATGACTTCCATTTTAACTGTCTACAAAATTTGCCAGGTAAGATGGGAGAGATATTTAAGGGTCCTATCAGTAAAATAAAATAACCAGTGTGAAAATAAAAAGTCCACTTGAAAGAAACCAGAGGGTAATCAGTTGAAAATAATATTATTATGGTAATTCAATTTTGTTTGTTTGTTTCCTTGACAGGGAGATTTGAATGAGATTTTGAGAGAGATTTCTCAGTATTTTGCTGAAGAATAAACTCTTTTAAACTATGTTGGTGCAGGGAAGATGTTAATAATTGCAAAAGAATCCTGATTATTGCAATAATCCAATTAGAAGTAGTGTGTCAACTAAAACATAAAGTCAATCAACCTCAGTGAATTGTGTTACCTCTCAAAAGACAAACAGAATTGGACCTTGTCAAGACTTGAGTGGTCAAGTCATGCAATTGTCATGCATGCAAGAGCTGTAGGCTACATTGGGAAATTGTATCCATCTAACTTTCTCTCCCTCACACTGTGTATCTACCAATCAAACTCTTAGGAAAAGGCAATGATAAAGCTTTTTCCTTCCCTTCCCTTCTCTTCCCTTTCTTATTTTTGTTAGTTTTCAAAAATGATAATAATCAGGACCATTTGAAAGGTGTAACCCTCAGGGAGGATACCAATTATTAATATGACAACAAATATCAGTGGAACAGTTTGCTTTAGAAGTTGTGGGTACTTCATCATTGGAAGTTTTTAAGAAGAGACTGGACAAACACTTGTCTGAAATGGTATAGGGCCTCCTGCTTGCACAGGGGGTTAGAACAGGAGACCTCCAAGTTTCCTTTCAGCTCCTATTCTATTCTACTCTACTCTACTCTACTCTACTCTACTCTACTCTACTCTACTCTACTCTACTCTACTCTACTCTAGTCTACTCTACCCTACTCTATTCCTGTCTTTCCAAGCATGTTTGATAGAGATGGGGGAGAACAATGCCTAATCTTAAGATATATTTTATATCTCTACAAAATGTGTGTGTGTGTGTGTGTGTGTGTGTGTGTGTGTGTGTGTGTGTGCATGTGTGTAGGTATAGGTATAGGTATATATTTGAATATGACAGTACCTGCATGGGCTCAAATAAACACTTTTGAGTTAAGAAAGTATTAAGAGACTGATTGCCAGATCCAAAGCACTTAATGTGATCCAGCATTGATCTTCCACTAATAACATAATATGGAATGTCCAAAAGGAGACTGAGGATTTCATAATTTTGGAGATTAAAATAACTTTTAAAAGAAAATGAAGTCTATTAGAAAAACAAGTCTGAGATCCTCAAAATAAAGCAACTTCTATTGTTCTCACCCCTCACTCCATTTTGGAATCACAAGTGAAAGGTACTTCCCATTTCAACTGAGGATTTGGCCAAAATATCTTCTTAGATCTTCAACTGAAATGGAAATAAAAGACTAAAATGGGATGATATTTTATGTCTACTTTTTATAAAATTTCAATTCCTTCCTCTCCCACTCCCAAGTCACAAGATTGTGAGGAACATTTACTGAAAAAGAAAATTTGGCCCAAAGTTACCAATGGATATTAGTGTACTGAGAAAGAATTAGAACCTAGATCTCTTCAGTGCAAGTCTAATATTTAACATCAGGTTGCCTTCACAGAATTTATTTTAAAAATGTCTAAAATTCTCGAAAAGAAGGAAAATAATCTTTAACTATCAAACAAATGCATGAAATTCACTAACCAAAGGATGAACATCTTTCTAATCTTCTCTAGGTCACCTATAGCTTCTTATCTCCAGCAGTAAGAGAAAAAAATCAATTTGCTTTCTTATACCAGATGACTCCTAGTGAAACTTATCAGTTGAATGGACTTCTCCAGCTTCTGTTATATTTTCAATGGAAATGGGTTGGGATCATTGCCCTAGGAGATGAGAAAGGGGAAATATTTGTGCAGACCTTAACACAACTACTTTTTGAGAAAGAAATATGTGTAGCCTTCACAGAAAGAACACCTAAACATGAGAAGTTTTTTCAGCCTGATGAACTGATCGGTCAGTTAGGGAATATAGTTGTATCTCTCCATAAATCAAATGCAAGTGTAGTTGTCACAAAGGCAGATATGCATGCCATGTTGGATATTCAGTGGCTGGAGGTTGTGGCTAACATTTTTGAATTACAGCCTGTTGACAAAGTGTGGGTTGTCACTGCTCCTTGGGATTTCTCAACTGAAACATTTCACAAACATATAAATATACAGATCTTCCATGGAGCATTATCATTTGCAATTCATTCCAAGGAGGTGAGGGATTTCCAAAATTTCCTTCATAAACTGAATCCACATTCTGAAGCTGATAGCTTTATCAAGCTTTTCTGGGAACAAGCATTTCACGGTGTATTTGAAGATGCAGGTGGAGGAGAGAATCAATCAACATCCTGCACTGGAGATGAGAAGCTGGAGAACATCCCTGGAGCTCTTTTTGAAATGCAGATGACAGGTCACAGCTACAGCATCTACAATGAAATCTATGCTGTGACTCATGCTTTCCATGCTATTTTGTCATCCAAAACTAAACACAGATTGGAAATTGTTAAATACCATGTTAAGTCTTCAAACCTACAACATTTTCAGGTAATATTAAGCAAGTCTACATTTTTTAATGAATAGATGTTAACCTAGGGCTGCAGGATGTAGAATATGTGCTATTCCTACCAAAGTAACAGGGACAGGTCTGTTGAGAGTCCCTTGAACTGCAAGAAGATCAAATCATTCCATCCTAAAGGAAATTAACTCTGACTGTTCCTTGGAAGAACAGATACTGAAGCTGAAGCTAAAATACTTTGGCCACCAAATGAGAAGAGAGAGATCATTAGAAAAGACTCTGATATTGGGAAAGATGTTGTTGGGCTGGCATGCTTTTCTATGGTATAAGAGAACTAAAACACAGGGCTATTTTAGAAGACATCATATATGGGAGTCTTTGTGGTTAGATTGGGAGAAGATTAAAAGACAATGTTATTTGAAAATTCCAGTCTGGTTATCGACTATTGAAGCATTTTCCTATCCTATAATATACAAGAAGGAACAAACAGTTAGATATGGGGAAATATTGGATGAAAAGGGTGAACTTAAATCGATGCAAAATCTAGAGGAACAAGGTATAAAGATGAATTGGTTTTCATATGCGCAAATACATTCAAGGTATGATGAAGATTTTAAAACAGAAGGATTCTATGATAAATTGACTGACTTAGATAAGATTTTGACAGGTACTGATGAAGAAGTGATTTAAAAATTGTATTGGAAATTAAACTAGAGAAAGAACAAGTTAAAGAAACTATGATTGCTTGGGGGAAGAATTTTGGATATGGGATTGATTTAGAGAAATGGCAAAAATTGTGGTTTCAAAATTATAAAATGACAATGTCAACAGCATATAAAGAAAATGTGTATAAGATGTTTTACAAGTGGCATTTTCCCCTGACAAGAATAACAAGAATGGTCAAGAATAAATCCGAAATTTTTTGGAAATGTCATCAGATACCTGGCTCATATTACCATATATGGTGGACTTGTGAGGACGCTAGAAAATACTGGACTAAAATCCACATGTGGTTGGAAAAAATGATATGCTTCAGATGTTGTAGAGGTCATTAAAACTACCTCAACTCACTTGGAGAAAGCATCTACTAGGATGAGGAAAATCTGGCCTTGGAAGGGCCCTGCAAAATCAATATGCAGGCATGACCATGAACCTCTGGGGGCTTCCCATTCTCTTACTGGGGCTTTTGGGGGTAATGGCCTAGTTTCCTGACACTGCTGACACCCTGACACCCATTCAGATATTGCCTGGTCCATCCCTGGCCACCACACATAACTTCGGCCTAGGGACTTCATATGAATGATGCCCGAGTGAACCTTGTGGAGTGCCCCCAGTATGTGCTTTTGTAAGGATGAGGGAATTACCACTCTACTCCTCCAACCCTTTCTGCAAGACAGCTCTTGTTGCCTTATTTTGAAGGGACGACAATCAGCAGGCACAGACCCTTGTGGCCATCCCCTTTTCACCCAGTCCAGAATTTGCCTTAAGAGTCTGTCTTTAGCTGAATGTGCAGCAATGTCTGCAGCGGTCAGTAAGAAGTCCTGTTGATGGTCAATGAGGAGGATGGATTCCTCAGCCTCGTGGTCCTCAGCTGCAGCTGGAATCGCACACCTGCTGAGGGCATCAGCATGGCTGAGATGTTTGCCCAGCCGATATGTCAGTGTGTATGAGTATGCTGCCAAAAAAAAAACCACTTTGTCATTCAAGGGGAGAGTATTTGAGGAGTCTGTTTATCCCCAGCGAATAACCCTAGTAAAGGCTTATGATCCGTGATAAGTTCAAACTTATGTCCATAAATATACTCGTGGAAATATTTAACACCAGTAATGGCAGCAAGGGCCTCACGATCTATTTGGCTATAATTCCATTCTGCCGGCGATAGGGTCCTAGAGAAGAATGCTATAGGGGCCTCAGAGCCATTAGGCAGTCTGTGACTCAAAACTGCCCCTACTCCATATGGAGAAGCATTGCATGCTAACACTAATGGTAAGCATTCGTTGAACTGTATGAGAACAGAGTCTGAAGTTAACAAGTCCTTCACAGCCTTAAAAGAGTTAGCCTCTTTCTTGCCCCAAACCCAAGGTGATTTTTTTATCTAAAAGTCTGTGTAGGGGTTCATCTACTGATGCCTTGTGAGGAATGAAAATGGCGTAGAAATTCAGGAGGCCAAGGAAAGCCTGCAGCTCAGTTTTGTTGTTTGGAGTGGGAGCGCTTTTTATGGCTTGAACCTTAGCTGTCGTGGGATGAATTCCAGCAGCATTGATCAGGAACCCCAGGAACTCCACCCTAGACACACCCAAATGGCACTTATTCTTTTTTAGTTTCAAACCTGTTGCCTGGAATCTCTTAAAAAACTTCCCTTAGGCTGTCTAAAAGTGCCTTTTCATCTCTAGCTGAAACAATAATGTCATCAAAGTATGGAACAACTCCAGGGATGCCTTGTAAGAGTTGTTCCATGAGGGACTGGAATATCCCAGGGGCAGCACTAATGCCAAATTGTAGCCTATTGCATCTAAATGCTCCCCTGTGTGTTACTATGGTTTGGGCTTCTGCGGTGGCTGAGTCCACCGGCAGCTGTTGATACTCTTGAGCCATGTCAAGCTTTGCAAAAAAATTTCCGTTACCCAGTGAATGCACCATATGTTGCACTACAGGCACTGGGTACACACTTTGCTGTAATGCCAAATTAAGGGTTGCCTTGTAGTCCGCGCACACCCTGACGGACTCGTCAGCCTTGAGTGGCATGACAATTGGGGTCTCCCAAGGAGCGTGATCTATTGGCTCTAATACCCCTTGTGATATAAGTTTATCGAGTTCAGCATCAATTTTTGGGCGGAATGCAAAGGGCACTCGCCTGGCTTTCAATCTCCTAGGCATAACTGTAGGGTCTAAATTCAGTGAAATAGGTTTCCCTGTATATTTACCTAGGTCATTGTCAAAAACACTAGCAAATTCCTTTGCCAGTGTGTCTATGGTGTCAGTGCTTTGTCCATTTGTGGCATGCATTCCACTTATGGCCAGACCTAGGGATTTGAACCAGTCAAGGCCCAGTAAACTTGGCAACACCCTTTCCACAATTATTAGTGGGAGACAGCCTTTGAATTGTTTGAAAACTACTGTCACTTTAGTGAGACCCAAAATGGGAATTATATTCCCTTGATAGTCTCTTAATGTGAGGGAACAGGGACTTAATCTTTTCTTTGCCATTTTGGGCACCAACTGTTTGATTGTGTTCCAACTATCCAATGACAAAGAAGATCCTGTGTCAATTTCCATTTGACAATCCTGTCCCACAATTTTCACTGAAAGAAAAAAAAATTCTTTAGTGATAGTTTGTTTGCCCTGCTCTGGGGTTGATGTGGCAATTATCCCTTTGGATGGTGAAACACTCTTTCCCCAACCTAGGAACCTTTCTAGGGGTCCCCTTCATTTGCCCTTGTTTTGCCTGGACTCTGTCATCAGGCAGGATAGCTCTGCACTTCCTGGCTAAATGGCCTGTCTTTCCGCAGCGCTGACAATTTGCACTTCAAAATCTGCATGCTGCTCACGGATGGTTTCTTCCACACCCTATGCAGGATTGTGCCTGGGCTGTTTTATTGGATTGCCAATTATTACCTGATGCAGTCTTCAGCCGGTGGTTGACATCATACCTGGCAGATCGAGGTCTTCCTCAGTAGCCTCTTCCTGCTGGACAGCTGAGGTTTTTCTCCCTGAAGCTGGGCTGCTCGTGCCATGAATCTCTACCATCGACTTGTTGAATAGCTCCACAGTGCAGGCTTCATCCAATGCTGATTGAAGTGTCAGGTAAGGCTTTGCTAGTAGTCTGCGCTGGATTCGGAGGTCTTTTAACTAAACGATCCAGCAAGGCATCATCCAGCTCTTTAAACTCACAATCGAGAGCAGCTGTTTGGAGACCCGCCATAAATTGATTAACAGTTTCCCCCTCAGCTTGCTCGCGCCGGTGAAATGCGTGCCTTCGGGCAATTCGTGAGGGAGTGGGAGCGTAATTGTTCTTAAGCTTTGCCATTAACGCCTCCCAGGTGACAGAGTTCAGGGGCTGAGGTGCTAACAGAGCTCTGGCTGTCTCAAACATTTGTTTGCCACAGAAATTTAGAAACAGCACCCTTCGCCGGCTGCCTGTCAAATCCACCAGATCGTTTGCCTCTAGGAAAGTCAAAACACTCAATACATGTATTACAACAATATTATTAATCATTTGTTTTTAAGATGACCTCCTTTTTCTGGCCAAACAGTGCTTCACAATTCAAAATTTCCTTATATAAATTTGGTGTATTATATTTTACTCATTCTCTTTAAAAAATGATGCAAATAACACTCCATTTTTTCCCTCTACAACAATCTTAAGAGGTAACCTAAGCCAAAAGTGATCTGGTTCTCCATGCTTAACCAATGTTCTTCTGTCCCTCAGGTTAGAACTTAACCCCGGGTCTCCAGTCCAAGTCAAACAATTTCATTATTCTATAATATTTGATATTGTAGAATAAGACTTGATATTCTTTTTAAAGTCAGATAAATCTAAGACAAAATGCACTCATTCCTTGTTTAGTGTCCAAGTTTATTTATTTATTATTTGTCAAACAGAAACAAAAACAGGAATAATATAAAACAATGACAGGGACAATAGACACATTTGTGCAGTTATGCATGCCGCCTTTATGGACCTCTGAAGTATGAAGTAAGGTCCATGGAAATCAATTTACAACTAAAATTGTGAAAATTTGTAACTGAGGGTTAAGGTTAGGCTTAGGGTTAGGGTTAGGGTTAGTTCTAATCCAACAGCCAAGTTATTAAGTTAAATTTCTAAGTAAACATGTGGCTATGAGAGAGTCAAAGATCATTAATTGCTATTATCTCATTGAGATAAAGTTGTACAACTGCATCATTTTTACTGTCATTCCAGAATGCATTATGGTTAGGCGCACTAAATTTGGTCATAAATGTGTTCATTGCTCAGTTCTGAAGAAGCTTCTTGGATGAGAAGTAAAATGTCTTCAAGGAAAAACAAAGAAGGCCCAGTTGCCTTTGAAAAAAAGCACTTTGGGGCTATTCAACCAATATTTCATCTATCCATGGCATCTGATAGAATTCAAAATCAATATCTACAATCTGGAAGCTAAGGATATCTTCTTCCTTAGCAACATTCTGGACACAAAAACATCCTGAAGTCCATGATGCCCTGATTTGAGTACAATACCCCATTGAGGCTTAACTAAACAACAAATATGATTAAAATGGCTTATTCTTTCCCAAGGACAGGTTGTGCCCTTGTCCCTGTGCAACCACCACTGCCTTCCAGGCTATATCAGACAAAACAAAGAAGGAGAACAATTTTGTTGCAAATGGTTGTGCTGAATGTCCATCAGGAAAGATTTCCAACCAGACAGGTAGGAAATAACATACTATAAATTACAAATGAAACATCTATGTCACTGATTTGGTTTTATTATACAGAAGGATAGAAAGAGGAAAATATACTAAACACGTCATATTCATGAAAATGTAAGATTGAACTTCATGTGCAGTAATGAAAGATATGTCACTAAGGAAATAGTAGTAAAGAGAGGAGTTAGACAGGGATATATATTGTTTTATGTATTATATAATCATATTGGTTCTTGCCAGGGGTGGGATTCAAATTTTGTAACAACCGGTTCTGTGGGCATGGCCTAATTTGTGGGTGTGGCTTAGTGGTCATGTGCTGGGGTGGAAGTGGCTTGCTGACTGGGTGTGGCTAGGTGGTCATGTGACTGGGGTAGGCGTGGCCAGGTGGCTATGTGACTGGCAAACCAAATGTAAGTGGTCCTCGCTTAATGACCAGGTCTTCGCTTAATGACCAGGTCCTCACTTAATGACCAGTTGCTTAGCAAGTGTTCTAATTTATGACTGACCTCCACAGAGCTACTTGGCCTGTTTTGGGTGTTTTGACAGCCACACACACACACACACACACACACACACCCTTCTAACCCTGCTATTCTTTGATTCTATAAGGACCTCCTGTGGGAGCAGGGGGTTGGACTAGATGACCTCCGAGATCCCTTGCAGGCCAGCCCTAGATTGCTGTGCTGCTTCAAAGTCTTCTGAAACCAGGGTTTATGTCCTTCCTTCCTCTCCTTTTTTTCTCTCTCTCTCCCTCGCTCTTTCCATATATTATTCTATCAATTCATATATCTCATTTACTTTCTCCTCTTTCTTTCTTTCTTTCTTTCTTTCTTTCTTTCTTTCTTTCTTTCTTTCTTTCTTTCTTTCTTTCTTTCTTTCTTATTTTCTTTCTTTCTTTCTTTCTTTCTTTCTTTCTTTCTTTCTTTCTTTCTTTCTTTCTTTCTTTCTTTCTTTCTGCCCCTTTCTTCCATCCCCTTTCTTCCTTTCACTTCCTTTCTCTCTCCCTTTTTCTTTCTTTCCCTTTTCTCTTTCTTTTCTTTCTTGTATCTTCATTCTGTCTTTCTCTCTCACTTTCTCTCTCTCTCCCCTCTCTATGTTTCCCTCTCTTTCTCTCTTTTCTGTTTTCCCCTCTCTTTCTCTCCCCCTCCAACTCTCCCTTTTTCTCTCTCTCTCTCTTTCTGTCCCTTCCTCCTTCCCTCTCTCCTTCTAAAACTAGGAAGTCCACCTGAAACACACACATACACACACACACAGACAGAGAGAGATTCTCCCAGTTTGGCCCTGTTCTATTGTACTCTGCCTATCACAGAATAAGCCTGCAGGCAGGGACTGTGCTTTTTAATCTTTGTGCAGGGTCTTAAAAAATACATGCAATCAACAGAAACAAATGAGACAGCTTAGAAGCAAGAGCATGCTCAGAGCAACCCCAATTCTACAGTATAATAGAATAAGAACAGCCCACAAGAAAGGCAATAGCAGGAAGGAAGGAAGGAAGGAAGGAAGGAAGGAAGGAAGGAAGGAAGGAAGGAAGGAAGGAAAGAAAGAAAGAAAGAAAGAAAGAAAGAAAGAAAGAAAGAAAGAAAGAAAGAAAGAAAGAAAGAAAGAAAGAAAGAAAGAAAGAAAGAAAGAAAGAAGAAACCACCTTACTGAGGGCTGCAGAATCATGCAGCCTTTAACATTTCAGATTGGTGACCTTTCCTAGATCCAATTGATGCTTCTTATTGTATCTACCGTACATGAGTTTCAGTCCCAAAGATGCTCCTTCTCCCCAGGAGCCCAACCTTCAATTTTGGATGAATACTTCTGCACCCTTTCATTTTCCTCAACATTATCCTTACATTGGATCACAAGCTATTGAACCAGATCAGAACCAAGAACAACAGTTGCAGTTATGCTGCAACGGTCATAAGTGTGAAAAATGGCCATGTCACTTTTTTCAGTGCCATTGTAACTTTGAATGGTCACTAAATGAATTATTGTAAGTCAAGGATTACCTGTACAAAAATATAAAAAGCTTCTTTGCTTGCAAAAAGCTGCCCTAAATACCAATCATTGGATTAAAAATACCTGCAAGCTGGAGTTCCAAATCAGGCAGGGTGCCAGAGCACCTTGAGGAATGAAAATATTTAAAATGCAGTGATAACTATCAAACAGCCAACTCTTGATCATAAAGTGAAACCCTTTAGCAGAGAGGTCATTTAAGCTCTCCAGAAAAAGCAGACCCAGGAAAAGTAATCCTTAGATCCATTTGCACCATTTAAAAATACCAGCTGGTCTCACTCACCTCACAAGATATCCTAAGGAAATCACCCAGATTTAAGGAAAGGTCACATGCCCCCCAGAAAGGCAGTAAAAAAATCAGTGCCAAGCTTGCATCCTGCCTCTTGGAGTATACCCTAAAAGGACAGTGCCAGATAATATTAAAGCAGTGAAGGAAGACCCCCTCCCCAAATAGAAAAAGAAACCATGAGGCAAGAAAAAATTCAAACACAATACAAATAATTAAATCACAACAGTAGCTATTGCTTGTTGAAGCTGAATAGAGAAAATTGTCCCATCAATAAACACAGGATTAAACTTCACTAAGCACAGAATTAAGCTTCACCAAAAACCAGTTTTAGATCAAAACTCAGAAAGGGTATGCAAACTCACGTTTGAATCTCAATCCTTCTAGCTAGCCAAGAAGCCTTGCTGAATGTCACTCATCTTGGTTCCCTGTCACTAAAAGCTTTGCTTCATTATTCAATGATTTCTTCAAAGTGCTGATTGTCCAGGGAAGTATTTCCTCCCAACAGCAGTGTAAAAATCTTTAAACAACCCTTACCCTTTAAGAAAGCCAAGCCCCACAAGCTCCAGAGACAGCAAGTCTAGGCTGTCTGCCAAGAATGTAATAAGGGTGGCAAAAAAACAAACAGAGATTGCTCCTAACTACCGGTTTTCTGAACTGCTTAGAAAGTTAACAAGGGGTTAAGTTAACAAGGGGTTAGAACCAGATAGAACCAGTAGAATCCCACACCTAGTTCTTGCTTAAGTGACTCTACTTTTTATTCTAAATTTATTTACATATGTATGCACTTACCCAAGCTATGTAACTCTGGACAGCGTATAAAGACAAAAACATCTGAAATAATTGGAATAACACATTAAAATATATGAAGCAATAAAATGATCAAGAAAAATGAAAACTTCTACAACTCACATTGGGGATTCCCCTCAAGTTGATCCCAAAACCTGGGGAAAAGTCATATCTTAACAAGCTAAAGACCTATAGGGTTGGAACTAACTGTCCATCCATCTGGTGTAAATTTCATATTGACTGTCATTATGATGACTTGATGTGATTATTGCAAATCAAATAATCTGCTTCCTTGGTATGTGACATCATTATGGTTTCATTTAAGCAGGCTTGGCATAATGCACCAGACTATTTTCATTTTGTGGTTGAATGTGCCATGGAACTAGAGCAATAGAACACTGAAAGGAAGAAACAACTAGTAGCTTGAATGATAAATGTTTTCATATTTTCTATCCTAATAGGTACTACAGAATTGTAAAAGGGGAGTCTTTTATTTTTATTAATGATAGCTTCTACCTCAACTGCCCTATAATTCATATTCTGGATAGTAGTATTCATCTTTCCTATGCCATGGAGATGTTTAAAATTATTACAGAAGGCATAATTGTTAAGGATTGTTTTTCAATAAAAACTGGATTTGTGTTTTTATTGTGAGTGTGTTTTGCTTAATTAATGTATCAACAAGTTACCTAACTAACAGCAACTGCAACCAAATGATTCACTAGAAAAAAGTTTGCGAATTTCAGGGAAAGCTCATGAGAAGGATTCCACTTGCAAGGATCCTCAGATTTGTCCTAAAGGAATATTTTGGAAGTGCAATAACTATTAATTGCACTGTGTTATAACTAACAACATTGTATCATAGTATGAGAAAATCTAGACCAAATCTACAAGGCTGTCAGCACCTTTTTACACATATTTATGTCTTTTTTGTTTCTCTCCCTTTCTCCAAGATATGAATGACTGCTTCAAATGCCCTGAAGATCAATATCCTAACAAAGGAAAAGATCAATGCCTTTCCAAGGAACTAAATTACCTGAGTTTGTTGATCCTTTAGGCACGGCTTTGTCTGTTATGGCTCTTGCTCTTTCTACAACCACAGTCTTGGTGCTTGGAATCTTTATTAAGCACCGGAAAACTCCTATTGTCAAAGTGAACAACCAAGCTCTCATTTACGTTCTCCTTATTTCTCTCCTTCTCTGCTTTCTCTGTTCTCTGTTATTCATTGGCTGCCCCAAGTTACTGACTTGCCTTTTGTGACAAACTACATTTGGGATCATTTTCTCAGTGGCTGTTTCTTCTGTCCTGGCCAAAACAATTATAGTGGTTCTTGCTTTCATGGCTACTAAACCAGGATCTAGAATAAGGAAATGGGTGGGAAAAAGATTTGCATTTTCTATTGTTATGTGTGGCTCACTTATTCAAACAAGTATTTGCATGATATGGCTGGGTACTCATCCTCCATTTCTAAATTTAGATATGACAACTCTACCTGAAGAAATCATAGTGGAATGCAATGAAGGATCAGGCAACATGTTTTACTATATTTTGGTCTATATGGGTTTTCTGGCTCTCATCATGGTAGCTTTCTTTGCTCGGAAACTGCCAGTTACATTTAATGAGGCCAAATTTATCACCTTCAGCAAGTTGGTCTTCTGCAGTGTCTGGTTGTCCTTTGTCCCAACTTATCTAAGTACCAAAGGGAAATACATCATGGCTGTGGAGATCTTCTCCATCTTGGCTTCTGACACTGGATTACTGGGTTGCATCTTTGCTCCAAAATATTATACCATCATTTGAGGCCTGATCTTAATAGCAAAGGACAATTAATAAGAAACAACAAGAAGGAAAATAACTTCTGAAAAGTCTGTACTAGTGTAGAATGGTGTGGCAAACCTCAATACAATCTGAGAAATAAATACTTTGTACTGATTCTTATACATTTCTCCATCTATTTTCCATTCTCTCTCACGCTCCTTGAAATACAAATCCCATTTTTAAGTATTTTGATGAATACTGTGGGTATTCTGGATGATGCATTTTAAGAATAATAATATCAAATATCAATGGAGATTCTCAGTCATGCAGGTCATGGTTATCCCAAAGGCACTTTTTCAAAAGGCAACTGGGCTTTTTTTCCCCTTGAAGATGTTTCACTTCTCATCCAACAATCAGAACTGAAGAAGCTTCTTGGATTTTCAAAAACCACCTTTGGGATAGAAAATTTATGGTTCTTTTTGTTTGTTTAAGCAAAGATAATAACATTTCTAGGAAAGGCACAGCCAAGTCTGGTCAACTATTATCTTTAATGATATTATATTTTTCTCTTTTAATCTGTAAGCACCCAGATTTGTTCTGAAGTTGAGCGACCCTAGAATTATGTTTTATAAAATATAAATAATCAAGCAACCATAATATTGTATGTGATCTCTGAACCCACCCTAAAATTCAGTTGATAATCTACAAAGATTTTGAAAATAGTAGGGTTTTAGCATATTATCATTGTTAAATGATGCTATTTGTAATCCATCTCACATGTAATTTGTATTTGTGTAACCAGCCTGTCTTCCCTTATTTTGCCCACCCCACCAAAGTTTCATCTCATTTGAAATCCTACATTAATCTAGCACCTCTCTCAGGGGTGGGATTCAAATTTCTTAACAACCTGTTCTGTGGGTGTGGCTTGGTGGTCACATGACTGGCTGGGCAGAAGAAAGCACACACCAACCGCTACCTCAATGCCCAATCCCACCACCACCCAGCACAGATACACTCCGTGGCCAAAACACTAATCACCAGAACCAAACACCTGGCAGACAAGACACACATAAAGACTGAACTATGCACCCTGACTAAAGTACTGACAGCTAATGGCTTCCACAAAAGCAAAATCACTGGCTTGATCCACAAAAATACACTGAGACATAATGGAGATCTAGAATATGAACAGACCTATGGAATAGCTGTCCTGCTCTACATAAGAGGTACTATAGACAAAATCAGTAAGATACTACACAGGCATCACATCAAGACTGCCTTCAAAACAGACAGAAAAATAGCAGCCATCCTAAGAAACCCAAAAGATAAAATTGACCTGGAAAACCAAGGCATATATGAAGTCCCCTGTGCATCATGCCCTGCCACATACATTGGACAGACCAATAGAAGAACAAGTAAAGACCTGGATGAACACAAAAATGCAGTAAAAAAGCTGGAACAAACTTCCTCACTAGTCCAACACATGAAAGCAACAGGTCATAGCATCAACTTCAATGGCACCAAAACCCTAGCCACTATAGAACACCCCAGCCACAGAATTATCAGAGAAGCCATAGAGATTGAAAAAAGACCTGAAAGCATGAATAGAAGAGATGATTCCACCAGACTGTCAATTATTTGGAAGCCTGCACTCACAAACAAAAAAATCTCCACACCACAAGCCAGGCAAACATCTGGGCACAAACGGATACCCCCTGATACCTCCAGCTCAAACACACCCCAACCAGGCACCCAGATGAAACCTAGCTTCCTAATAAATGATAGCCATCCATTTACTCAGAGCCAAGCTGCACTAAGAGCCTCCAATACAGGAAACTCAATGTTGCCAGCCAATCAAGACAAAAAAAGCCACAAAACAGACAGAAGATATTAGAAACACCAATCAAGCAGAACACAGCAAACTCCAAGACCAATAAACACAGACCAAGACTCCCAACCAATCAGGATGAAGAAGAAACCATTCTGGCACAGCAGTAGGCTAGCCCCAAATTTAAAACAGAAACGGCTGTGAAAGTTTGACTCACAGACGAACACAATACAGAAGCCTGATGATGGCAGATGAGATTCTGCCGAAACGTTGCTACAACTTTAAAAGCACAACTATAATGATGTGGGAAAATACCCGAACAAAGCTGAACACCATGCAGCAGGTCTTGGCATGTTTGGGTCTTTTACTGTGTAAGATTTAGAGTATCTTGGCAACATTTCAATGAGGTCCCACTCACCATCTTCAGGCTGGTGCTTTCGGCTTTGTGCTTGTCCGAGCAAAGCATGATCAGAACTGCCGTCTCTCTATAAATACTGGTGGGGTGGTTGGCTGTGTTGTCATTTCTTGATTGGTTGATGGAGTTGATGTTTGTAGATTGGCTGGCTTTTTCGTAAGAACATGTGTGGCTGAGGTATTGGCTGTCTATCAGCCTCCTGTGTTGTAATGACCTGAGTAATGGGCTGTGTGATGACCTTCTGAGTTCTATTGTTTTGACATCCTGGGTCTTGGGATGTCAAAACAATAGAACTCAGAAGGTCATCACTCTGCATCTATCTATCTATCTATCTATCTATCTATCTATCTATCTATCTATCTATCTATCTATCTACATAAACACGCACTACTAGAATACCCCTTCATGTGGAATCTCCATCATTTCCATTTCTAACCATCATCTCTAACTCTCTCTACCATATTAATTCATCTTTTCTTAGCTTGCGTTCCATTCTCTATCATTTTTTGGCCCTTTCTCTTAGTCATTCCTCCTTTCTCTGTTATTTTCTGCTGTTTTTTCAGTTATCCAAGTTTGTCCCCACCCTCTCCTGATCTTCTTTTTATAGTTTCCTTTCCTTTTGTTTGTTTCCTTTCCTTTTCCTTTTGTTTGTCCCGTTTATTTATTATATCAATCTTTGACATCTTAGTTTTAATTTCCTTTCTTTTTTTCTTTTGTGCTATTTGTTGTTCCCTTTGCTCTGTGTTGCTGGTTTCTTTCCTCCCCTTTCTGTGTTCTTTCTTCTTCTGTTGTTTGCATTGCCATTTCTGGATTTTCGTCTGTGCTCAGTATTTTAGTACATAAGTTCAAAATTCTGTTCCACATTTCATTCACAGTTTGAAGTTCCAACCTTATTTCTTTACATAATTAACTCATCTTTATTTTGTTTATTGAATCCAATTATCCAATTGTCATGTAGTTTTTATTGTATTTAAACCATCATCTATCTTTATTTTTACAGTCAACATCCTCAAGTCTATTATTTCCAAATTTCAATCAATCTATTCCTTTTCAAAAAGTTCCAGTAAAATTAGCCAATAATTCCAGGGGCAATATCTTCATATATTCCTTAGCTGTTTGGTTTTAATATTTCAATTTTCTGGGGTCTCATATAATACAGTTCCTTTTGTTCCTTTTAAATTCATGCTTTAATTAAGTCATTAGTTTGAAGAGATCTGCAGGATTGTTCTTTTATCGACAGGTGGTGCTCCTAATCCAGTTTTCACTTTTCATGCCTTCCCCCCATTTTTTTACGCTTTTATTAACTTTCCCAATTTTTCAAATATTAGCTATTATTTCTTTTTTTAAATAATCAATTTCAGCATTTTAATTAATGCCTTTTTCATGCCAAATCCTGTCCAATCACCAATTCAAATTTTATATTCTTTTTTGTAAAAGTTTTTTCTCTGGGTTATTTCCTTTTTAATTTTTTTTTCTTTTCCCCAAAAGTAATTTCCTTGCATTTCCGAGTTTTTCTGTCACTTTCCACTTGCCGTTAGCACAATTCCTTATGAGAATTCTTTTCTGTTGTTTAATCAGGGTTACCTTAAAGTTTGAAGTATTATCATCCAATCCACACACCATTCACTGCTTCTCTGCTCCAGCACAGTCTTAATTTTCCAGACTGCCTTCCATCTTCATGGTAGCCATTTTAGGCTACCACTGCAGCTCGTCTTTGGAGGGGGTTTTCTTTGCCAGGGAGGAAAGATGTGGCTCCCCTCAACCTGCCAGGTAATCCCCCTTTCTTCACCACCCCTACCATTTGAACCCTCCAATGAGGAGAGCTCAGAGCAAAGCTGTGGACAATTGTGGACTCCACTCTGACATGATGGAAGAGCAACCAGAAGTCAATATTGATTTTTTTATTTTAAAAAGAGCAACTTTTACCCAAAATCAGACAAAGCAGGCAGGCAGATTGAGTTGCTTGCAGAATCACAGATTCACTCACAAATCTACCTTTCAAACAATCTGCTGCCTGAGTCTGCACTGAAAAATAGAAGGTTCGGTTTTAAGGAATGTTCAGCTCTGCTCCCAAACCACTTCTCACCCCGCCCACCCCCTGAACAACCCCCTGAAACCATCCTCCCTGACTGGGCCTCAGGGAAGCCTCCTGGGCAAAAATGAAGCAGTACAACAGCAATTTCCTGCTTTCTAGCTAATCTAAATCGCATGGCACAGCTGATAGTCAGAACATCTGATTCTCGGGAAAAAAGGAAAAATAGCAACTTAACAAAAATTAGGCGAAGGCACAATTCAGGCAAGTTGGGTGGCATGCATGTGAGATAAGAAGTGACAGCCAGTGGTGCAATTTTCTGGTTCTCCGAACTGCACAGAATCATAACAACCGGTTCTATAGAACCACTCCAAACTGATAGAATCCCACCCCTACCCCCTCTGCATCTGATGAAGCAAATTGTGCTTTTTAAATTATAAGTTAAGTTATAAATAATAACTTAAGTTAAGTTATAAATAATAATGATAAAATAGAGAGATATAGACTTCAAAGGATTGTCAGGGCTACAAAAAATAACTTTGCAACCAGTCTGCCTTCCATTGAGGACCTGTATACTATACAAGTGAGAAAGAGAGCTGAAAAACTATCTACAGACCCCTTACATCCTGGACATAAACTTTTTCAACTCCTCCCCTCAGGATGCTGCTATAGGGCATTCCATACAAAAACAACTGTACACAGTTTTCCTCTGGGCCAACTCCCTGCTAAAAAGCTAATTCCCACAGAACTGTCTTATGCCTGAGGATATCTAACTATGTAGTAGGGCTGTATTGCTATTAACCATCTCATCTTTCCTATTACCTTATGGTATCTTATGATTTTACCACTTTGTCAGACACTGAGACCTTATGCACGAGAGAGAGATTCTTTTTGTGTCCAATAAAGTAAGACTCCTCTGATTTTTCACCACCATAGACTAACACAACTCTCTTCTCACAATGCCTGGAAATTAGGATTCCAGAAGAGCTTTTTAACAACAGACTTTGTTAGGAGAAATTTGGATTCAGTTATTGAATTCTAACTGGGATTAAATATTTGGCTACTTCTCCAAGAAGTTGCAAGAAGTTGTATATGAATTTGTGAAATAGTACAGCATAGATATCTCATGACAGTTACACTTTTATAATTTTAGGTGGCTACCCGGATGTGCCGTATATAATTCTGCTGTTTCAGTTCTACTATTCAGTAGAAATTATAGTAATATTTGCCTCATGTATCTACAGCTCTACAGAGTCCCTCAGGAATAATGATCTTGTACATAATTATCAGGAGTATTATCATTTGTTTGCACAGTGAAGTCTCTTGTGAGTTTCCAGAAGTTACCAACAGATAAAGAAAATAAAAACAGAAACTGTCAAAAACATTTATATAAATCCTGCCCTGCTGTTAAAACCAAGATTAGGTAGGGGTCTGTCAACTGGATCCTCCATATTTTCTACTTAAGTAAGTTTTTCACCAAAACATACCTTGCTGGGAGCTGAAAGGATTCCATCCATGGAAATTTTATAAGATAGAAATATAGGATAGATACACATCACAAAATAAATAACCAGCAACAAGAAACCACACCATAGTAGTTTTTTTTTTATCCAAAGCAAAAATTTATAGTTAAAAGATGAAGATGAAAATGTTAATGATGGTACTGCTTGTGCTTCTTCATATAGTATCCAAAATACATAATCGTATGTGCCTTGATCATGAAGTTGTCTATATCCCAATGGATGGCACCAACCAGGTGAAATTCTCATTGGTGGAGTTATGTCACACATATATTCCTTAATATGTTTTCTTTAAGAGACCCCCTTCTCATGAGAGGATTAAAGTTGTCCTGTAAGGAAGTGAGCCACATTATGTGAATTATTACTTCTAATTCTATTGGTGCAAATTAAGAAAGAGTGAGTGGGTGATAGTTGGAAACTTGGTCTATTTTATATGAGGCATTACATGTTCCAGAACTAGCATAAAACTAGCCAACAAAGCTGATCTGAATTATATGAATAAAATCTTTTGAACATGTATGATTTCATTCTCTGAATCTTGAAGAACTATAATGATCCTTTACATTTTTAAAGAAAATAATATATGCTTTCACTAGCTCTTAATTGTGCTGAATTCAAACTTTAAGTATCTTTCCTTCCTTCCTTCCTTCCTTTCTTCTTTCTTTCTTCAAATATGATAAATTATTTTTAGATTACTCCATATAATCCAGAAATTGCAATAGGATGATATTATTTATGTTCTTTTTTCCAGTCATTGTAGGTTTTTTTTTTATATTCCAGGAAATTTTAAATAACTATAATCTTTTTTTTTTTGGGGGGGGGGGGTGTATTCCAGGCAATTTTAGATAACTATAATCTTTTTTAAACCTGTTTTTATTGTAATTTGAAAAATACAAATCATATTTATATTCATAATGATTTTGCATCAACAAATACATATATCTTATATATCATATTATATACATGCCTATATTAATAATCTCTTAAGATCTCTTATTTTGTTTACAATAATCCATTATTTCTAATCTTTACGTCTATTTTCTAGCCAGTCATACCATTTATCCCATACTGCATAATCTTCAGAATCTTCTTTATCTTTCATTTCCAGTTTTTCATTGTTATATTTTTTTAATTACTTTGTGTGTATGTCTGCTTCACTCTTCCCCAATGGGTATAATAATAGGAAATATTGGTCTATATTATTCACAATAATGTGATTTGTTCTCACATTGTAAAACCTGCTGATATTCCTAAAGTCTAATTGATTTTTTATGTTCTTGTGTTGTACCATCTTCCTCTAATAGCAATATATTTGCAGAATCAATGGTCTTTGATTGAAGTTAATGTCATTATAGTAAGTCACAATCAAATATGTCTCAATATAGGCAATCAAAGACAAGTTTATTTCATGAATGATCATATGGATGCATTTATTGTTCAAAATTAATTTAAAAACCTTCAGTGTTAGTAAAAGGTGTAAGACCTCATGGAATAAAAAAGGTTTTTGAAGTACTCTAGAGGAAAAATGTCAAGACAGTTGTGAGGTTAAAACAAAAAATATTAAAATAGAGGAGGAAAGTTGAATTAAATGACATATGTATAATTTTAAGTTATTTTAAGTCTAAGTCTATAGGTTTTGAAGCAAATGAAAGCAAATATAATTCTATGAAATAAAGCCAGTAATGATTTGATGCAGCATACATATTTTGATGCTTAGTAACTTATTTGGTTTTTATTCAAGTAAATTCAAAGGAGAAAACATTGAGTTTCTGCTAACACTGGAATTATAACAACTGAGAATTAATAATACCCTTATCTCTTTTTTGGATTGTTTCCTTAATAGATACCGTGTTTCTCACATAATAAGGCCGGCCCTTATTTTTTTGACCCCGAAAAACCGGCTAGGCCGTCTTTTTGGGGGTGACTTAATTTCCCCCCTTGCATCCTCGGGTGGGCGGGCAGCGACAGCTTGGATGTTCGGGAGACCTTCCGCCACCGTTAATTTCCCTTCTCCCTTGCTGCCGTAGCATTACAGCAACGCCGCGGCGTTTGGCGCAGCCACGTGCAGCCAGTCAGGGCTCCTCCCTGCAACCGGAGCCCTGAGGAGACACTGGCTTCAGGCGCTCCTGTGGCCGCCTTCCCTTTGCCTTCGATGGTAAAGTGAATTATTTTAAAAACCTCCGCTCATCCTATCAGGGCCGTGCGAGCTGAGCAGAGCCGGGAAAGCAAGCCGCAGGTGTTTCCTGGTTCTGCCCAGCCCGTACGGCTCTGCCGTGGCCCTGGCGGGATGAGCGGAGGTTTTTAAAATAATTCACTTTACCTTCGAAGGCAAAAAGCGGCCACAGCGCGCCTAACAAGTATACCAACAACAAAAGGCAAATCCTCAAGGTGGGCTGGAGGGAGGTGGCTACGTGCCCCCGGGATGCTTCAATGCAAGGTCCTGACTTGCAGCATCCTGCCGTTGCCGCCGCGTCCTTTTCGCCGCCGCCTCCCTCTCCAACTGCAAAACTCGTGTGCTTCACCAAACGCTCCGAGCGAGGCGAGCTCTTTCATACAGAGAGAGAGGAAAGACGCCGGCGTGCTCCGAGAGGCTCGCTCTTTTCTCTAGCCGAGGCTGACAGGAAGTGCCTCCAGGCAAGCCGCGGGTGTTTCCTGGTTCTGCCCAGCGCGGCTCTGCCACGGCCCTGGTGGGATGAGCGGAGGGCCCGGCGGGAGGCACTCGTTGCCTTGGTGACATTTCGGTGCCTCCGCCGCCTCCTCGCCCATCACAGGTGGCGGTGGCGGCGGCAAGCGGTGGCGCTCGCTGAGGAAAAAGAAGACAGCGCAGCCACCTTGCTTGCTTTCCCACCTGCCCGCCCCAGATGGCCTCAGGAGCGGCGGCAGTGGCAGCAGGCGCGCACACTCCTGCCGGCGAAGGAGGAGAGGTGAGGAAAGAGAAGGGAGTGTGGCAGCAGCGGCTGTCACAGTATCGTCTCATAGCGGGGCAAGGCTGGCAAGCTGAGGTGGCCGCACCAGAGAGCGTCACTGCCGACCCGTCATGAGGATAAAGGAACGGATAGAGATTCAGTCAGATGTCAGCCTCGGCTAGAGAAAAGAGCCAGCCTCTCGGAGCACGTCGGCGTCTTTCCCTCTCTCTCTATGTATGAAAGAGCTCGCCTCGCTCGGAGCGTTGGCGAAGCACACGAGTTTTGCAGTCGGAGAGGGAGGCGGCGGCGAAAGGACGCGGCGGCAACGGCAGGATGCTGCAAGTCAGGACCTTGCATTGAAGCAGCCCGGGGCACGTAGCCACCTCCCTCCAGCCCACCTTGAGGATTTGCCTTTTGTTGTTGGTATACTTGGCTTCAGGCGCTCCTGTGGCGCCTTCCCTTGCCTTCGAAGGTAAAGTGGATTATTTTAAAAACCTCCGCTCATCCCGCCAGGGCAGCGGCAGAGCCGTACGGGCTGGGCAGAACCAGGAAACACCTGCGGCTTGCTTTCCGGCTCTGCTCAGCTCGCACGGCCCTGATGGGATGAGCGGAGGTTTTTAAAATAATTCACTTTACCATCGGGCAAAGGAAGGCGGCACAGGAGCGCCTGAAGCTCAATGTCTCCTCAGGGCTCCGGTTGCAGGGAGGAGCCCTGACTGGCTGCACGTGGCTGCGCCAACGCTGCGGCGTTGCTGTAACGCTACGGCAGCAAGGGAGAAGGGAAATTAACGGTGGCGGAAGGTCTCCCGATATGAAGTGCTCCACCAACGCAGGCAGCACCATATCCGGGCATGCAACAAAGTACTTCCTAACGGCAAGCCCCCCGCCATCCCCCCCATTTCGCATGTTTAATATGGGCCTTAATTTGGGGGAGGGGCTTAATTTGATTTTATGCCAATAAATCATGCTGGGGCTTCCTATTGGTGGAGGCCGTATTGTTGGAGAAACACGGTAATAATTTCATACACAATAAATATGACTCTGTAAGGTATTGAATATTGATTAAATACTTCAAAACAGTAAAAGACCATACTTTATTTTTTTGTTTATTTTCTTTATGTCTCCTTAGAAACTATGATTACATTCCTGCATGGAGGCATGATATATTTCAAATAATGAATTATTACATGAAATTATTAATCCTTTTCTTTGCAGTGTGCTGCCTAAATTTTATCAACATGTACTAGCCATGGTCTATGCTATCCATGAGATAAATAAGAATCCCAGTTTCTTGGGCAATATCACTCTTGGTTTCCACATCTATGACAGCTACTATACAGCCCAGATGGCTTATCGAACCACTTTGGATCTGTTCTTCAAATCACCGAGATTTCACTTGACTGAAAATATAGTTGGAGTTATTGGTAGACTTAGTTATTCTATCTCCTCCAGAATGGAGGAGATCTTGGATATTTACAGGGTTCCACAGGTAGGCTCGATTTTTGGAATTCTAATTCATTCTAGTCATGCCTACTTTTTCTGAGAAATAAATCCATTTCCCCTATGTCTGTTCAAAAAGCAATTTCATTGTAAAGAGAGAGGAAAAAAGATGGTTTATGATGTGTAAGAGAGGGGGATACTTTAGAGTCCATTAATTATCTTACCTATTAAGGAAAAAAATATGAGTTCCTCAGATCAAATGAAGTGTGAACCAAAATTGTATATGTGCTTACCAATGATCAGACAGATATTCAGAAACTGAATTAATCAGATTTTGGAATATCATCATTAAAATCTCTAAGCACATCTTCTAGTGGAAAGGAAGCGTACATCAAAGCTTCGCATACATTTTTAAAGGTGATTCAAATAAATATTGGAAAATAGTAAGAACAACTGTAGCTTGTTAGATGCTCCTTTGTATTTACAGGTCACTGTCTGCTCCATATACTAAGGTGACAACAGGGCTATGTAGATATTCAGCTTTAGCTCTGCTCATACCTTCCATATTAAGTTGTACAATTTTCAGGACAACTCCTATATCCTTTGCCAGGTGGTTCTGAAAAGAGATCTTTTTATTTTTGGTATTCATGCTGTTTCTTTTTGCTGTGAGATTCTTGTGAGGTCCAACAACTGGAATGTGTAGATTATTCAGCCATGACAAAGTCACATGGTGCATTGTATGAAGACTAGTCTACACTGCCTTCCAATTTCCAATTAACCTTCTGAGTAAATAAATGGGACAGGTTGGCCTAGAAAAAATAATGCAACTAAATAACCATTAAAGGAAAAGATCTCTGCATTGAACAAGACTTTGAATTCAATAGCCTAAGCAACCCCATCCAACTCTTTAATTAAGCAATTCCATAATATTGGTTTATATTCAAGAGCAAACTAGGAAGAAGGGTTGTTTTTTTCTCCTTTCAACAACATAAAAAAATCCAACCTTAAGAAACAAATGCAATCTAGGGATAGGTTAACCCAAAGTTTCCAAACTTGGCAACTTTAAGATGCATGGACTGAATAATCAAGTCAAAACCAAAACCTCTACACGATCGATGATGGTGATATCCATTCAGTTGTGTCCAACTCTTAGTGATTCTATGGGCCAGGTCTTTCCACATCTTCTAATCTTGCACTCCTGCTGTGAGTTGTTCTAAACTGTAGCTAGTGTTGGATTTGATGGTATCCAATCACCGTGTTCTTTGGCAGCCTGGTTTCCTTTTACTGCTAATTCTTCCAAACTCAATTGCTTTCTCCATTGAATTTCCTTGCATGATATGGCCAAAGTAAGTGAGATGCAGTTTTGTCATTTTGCCTTCCAGTTACACGTCTGGTGTTAAGTGCTCCAGTACTTGTTAGTCACCTTTGCTGTCCAAGGAATAAGCAGGTGCCTTCTCCAACACCACAGCTTGAACAAATCAGTACAACATAGTCCAGCAATTGATGGAGACTCTAATGTTCTATTTCTGAAATGTTTCCCTCCCTCCCTCCCTCCCTCTCTCTCTCTCTCTCTCTTTCAGTTTTCATGTGGTTCATTGGAACCTGCAGTAAATTATCAATTCAATCCTGACACCTTTTACTGGATGGTCCCCAGTGAAGCCCTTCAGTACCAGGGAATTGTCTTCTTACTTCTGCATTTTAGATGGAAATGGATTGGGCTAATGACTTTTGAAGATGATGGTGGAGAACATTTTTTGAGAACTTTGGAACCAATGCTTTCTGAGAATGGAATCTGTTCAGCTCTTACAAATAGATCTCCAAGTAATATCCATGTGCAAAAGCTAGGAGAGATAAATAAGTATGTTGTAGATACCATTTCACTCATTTTCAGCAGCAAAGCCAATGCAATTATTACACATGGTGGAAGTGCCATTATTATGTGGTTGACTGTGATTATAAAGGGGGCTGAAAATCAGTCCAAATATAAGAATAATCCATCCAGAAAAATATGGATTATTACAGCCCAGATTGATATTATTTTTGCATGCTTCAAAGGACCTGGGATATACAAATGCTCCAGGGGTTCTTTCCTTCACAATTCACTCAAAGAAAGTTCTAGGTTTCTCAGAATTTATCCATGAGATAAACTTCTCTGGAATAAAAAAGGATGTTTTTTTCAAGGAATTCTGGGAGTAGGCATTTTACTGTTTGATACAAAAGTCTGGAACCCTCAAAAATATTGGCATAGTGACTATAGTCTGTAATGGAATGGAGACCATAGAGAACCTCCTTGCACCTTTTTTTGAAATGGAGATGACCGGTCACATCTATGGTATTTACAATGTTATCTATGTTCTAGCACATGCCGTAAATGCTTTTCATAGATTGAGACCTCATCATAAAGTGTTGGAAACTGGGGGAAGACATCTTCAGCACTGGCAGGTAATATTTCTAAACAAACATCAATTTTCAAGACTTCCAGTTATCTAATCTTTCATGCTCCCTGATTCCTAAGTACATTCCTCTTTAAAAACAGAATAAATGTCAATTCTGGATCCTGCATTGCTTTCCAAGGAATGAAGCATTCTTTCTCAACCTTAACAATATTAAGATATGTTCATTCAGCAGGATGAACATTTGAATATGATTGTAATCTACAACATTACTCCCAATCCCTTGCTTCTTTGACATGTATGTGTCAGGCAGTGCTCCATTCAAAATCCAAGAAAGAAATACTTAGACTCTTTTAATTAGAGAAAAGATATCTTTTACTGGAAATGAAGTGGTAGCGATCATAGAATTCTGAATCTGAGGAGTTAGGCACGTAAATCACATATACAAAGTGATGGAGTTGATCCCACCCGCCAAAAGTTCAAATGGTTCTTCCAATTAAAAGTTGTGAATATCATCACGTGGACATCTTCATGTGGTGATGAAGTTTCTGTCCATTGACCTTGACATACTTTGATAAAGATTTGCAGCTGCGCAGAGAAAAGAAAGCTAAGCAAAAAATAGAAATCTAAGCAAGAATGTGCTCTCCCCCACCTCCAGTTTATACAATGCCAGTTTGTACCACCTCCAGCTCACTTCCCATACTATCCCCCCTCCCCCACATTACTTATGGCAGCTGAAAGATGCAAAGCAATAGAAGAAGATCTTGAAGGTTGACATTCGGCCCTCCTAGAAAAGCCTTGGGCGGAGCCCAATAATTTCAGGAACTCTTTCCAAAAGTTTGAGGTAAATTGAACACCCCTGTCCGAGATTATGCACTCAGGAACCCCATGTAATCTATAGATATGCAAAATAAACAGTTTAGCCAATGTTTTGTGGATGGAATCTTCGAACAAGGTATGAAGTGTACTTGCTTGGAAAACAAATCGGTTACTACCCAAATAACCGTGTTTCCGCCACTTTCGGGTAATTCCACTATAAAGTCCATAGAGATTTCCTTCCACGGAGCCGTTGGTCTAGCCACATTTTGTACCAACCCCGCCAGCTTACCAGGAGGTCTTTTTGCTGATGCACAAATCGAACAGCTAGCCACATAAGTTTCAATGTCCTTCTTCAACGTGGGCCACCAGAATTGCCGCTTAACCAGGTGTAAGGTTTTCACGAATCCAAAATGGCAAGCTGCCTTAGAATCATGAGCTTGCTGTAATATTTGGCTCCTCAGTTTCTCTGGCACATACAACTTGGTTCCCACCCAGGCCAATGCATCTCTAACTGTACAGTTATTTGAATGAGCCAGGAACCATTCATCAAGTTTTAGAGCCTCTTTCAGTTGTGCAGTCAAGCCATTCGATAAATCTACTTCTTGCTTCTTCTTTTGAGCTCTAGTAACTACTGGAGCTGCTAGCTGTTTGGTTGAAACAATCGGCCATATTACTTCCTGGCGAGCACTATTATATTGAGGTAGTCTAGATAGAGCATCCACCATGAAATTTCTCCCCTCTGGAATGTACTTCAATGAGAAATTAAACCGTTTAAAGTACTGGGTCCAGCGAACTTGCTTGGGGGACAGCTTCTGAGGCGTTTTTAAGGCCTCCAAATTCTTGTGATCAGTCCATACCTCAAATGGGTGTTTTGATCCTTCCAAGAAATGTCTCCAAGTCAGTAGAGCCCAGTGGACTGCAAAAGCTTCTTTTTCCCAGACGGCCCACCTTCTTTCAGTTTCAAATAGTTTACGGGAAGTATAGGCACAGGGTTGTAAAATCCCTTTCTCATTGATTTGAAGTAACACCGCTCCAATGGCCACGTCGCTCGCATTGGCTTGGATCATGAAAGGAGCATCCATGTCCAGGTGCTTTAGCACTGGTTCTGCCACAAACAGTCGTTTCAGCTTTTCAAAGGCCGCTTGGCACTCCATGGACCACTCTAACGGTTTGCTAGGCCTAGGCTTTGCCTCCCCTTTTGTCTTTAAAAGGTTTGTGATAGGCATTGCTATCTTAGCAAAAGCCAGGATAAATTGTCGGTAAAAATTGGTGAATCCCAAGAAACTCTGAAGTTGTTTTCTGGTTTGTGGGGGGGGGGGGCATTCCAACATGGCATGCACCTTCCCTGGATCCTTTCTATGCCCTCATGTGAGATGCAATACCCCAAATAGTCGATTTTCTCTTGATGGAACTCACATTTGGACAGTTTAGCATACAACTTAGTGGCTCAGAGTTTCTCTAAAACTGACCGCACTAGTTTCACATGTTCATCCAAAGTCTCCGTGTAGATAAGGAT
>NW_028263007.1:0-47311 GCF_049901735.1 Notechis scutatus | reverse complement strand
GGATGAAAACCATAAATCAAGGGAGGAGGTCAGTGGCCGACTACACCCAAGAGTTTAGACAGCTGGCCATATCCGAGGCTGGTCCCAGGGAGCCCTGATAGAAGCCTACAAAGATGGTCTAAATGAAGACGTATACCAGATGTGTATTTCCAGAAGGGACCCCAATGATTTGCAGCTGTGGTACTTGCTGGCAGAAGAAGTGGAAATAGATTTGACCCGAAGCAGATGCAGGGGGCTCTGGATGGAGCAAGCCGTCCCCCATGCTTCCAAGAGGCCCCTAAGCCTCTGAAAGGAGGAGTGATGGCAAGACCCAAATTCACTGCCTGTTTTCAATGTGGGAAGGAGGGCCACCAGATTGCGGACTGCAGGGTCAAGTTGGATCCAAAGGGGGCACAGAGAGGAGGGAGGAAACCTGAAAATCCCCCAGCCAAGCCTCACGAAACCGCGCTAAAGACGGGGAGGTTGTAGAGGTCGCCCCTCCGGCAGGAGAGGAGCTGGGACCTCCGACCTTCCTTGAAGAGAGTGAATCTGACTCGGAAGACGACTTCCTGGTAAGTCCAAATATGGGCCCCATGACCATTCCAGTAAAATTAAGGGTACCCACTTCAGGGACCGAAAGGGAGATGTTAGCCTTGCTAGACTCTGGGTGCACGAGATGTGTAATCAACATGAAAATAGTTGAGGAGATGGGCATCAGACTGAGAACTTTAGAAACGCCCATATCCTTTTGCCAATTGGATGGATCAGTGGCAGGGGGTTGCCCTGCACGCTTCATAACGGAACCCCTAGAGATGACCATGGGGGAGCATAAAGAGACTTTGTGTTTTATTGTGGCCCCTGGAATGGAGCAACTGCTAATACGAGGATTGCCCTGGCTCCGCAAGTGGAATCCCCATGTGAACTGGAGGAAAGGGTCGTTGCGCATACAATCAGCAATCAGCGACCGGAAGGGGAGGGGCAATCCTAGCAGAAGCTTCTAAATCCAGTTGAGCTAGCCTCCACAGGTACTGAAAACTTGGAGGAGGAAAAAATTCCGAAAGAATATTGGGACTTAAAAGAAGTGTTCAGCGAAAAGGCTTCAGATGAGCTTCCCCCTCATCGGCCAACAGATTTCCAGAACCTTCCATCTCCGCCTTCATTCCTCAAATGAAACAATGGCATTGTTTATGGAGCCTACCCATCTTCTGGGAAACACACAGCCTATTTTTTTTTTTTTGCATGAATTGCCGATCAATTTGAGTGAGCTTCCTGACAATAATTGATTTAGGACTTGTTGGTTGTATCGGCCAAGATTCGGGAGGCTCTGAGTTCTAATCCTCCCTCAGGCAGGAAAACTTCCTGGGGGACTTTGAGCGGATCACCAGGAGACTTTTGAATTCCAGTCCCACCTTAGTTCTTATTGAATTTGGGGTGGGAAATTTGGAAACATTTTCTCAGATTAATGTGAGATACTAAAATTGGAGATTCCTAGAGTGTGAGATGGCCGAGTGTCCAATGTTATGGGTAGTGATGGAGGAAAGTGAAATTGTGGGATAATCGCTGTGGTGGGGATCAAATTTTTTTACTACTGGTTCTATGGGCATGGCTTGGCATGGTTTTGTGGGCGTGGCTTTGTGGGCATGGCAGTGGAAAGTTACTTCAAAAGCCCATTCCTACCTCTCCCGACTAACCTGCTTTCCAGCTCCGTTCTCCTGTGCAGGGCAACCAATCCAGCCGATCAGCTGGGACTCAGTGGGAGGCAGAGAAGAGATGGGGGTGAGGCCAGTCAGAGGCGGTATTTGCCAGTTCTCCAAACAACTCAAAATTTCCACTACTGGTTCTCCAGAACTGGTCAGAACCTACTGAATACCACCTCTGGATAAACGCCTCTTCCCTGTGGCACAAAGCCACAAGTCTTGGCCTTCTTCTACTGCTTGTGAGAGAATCAGAGGGATTTGTGTGAATCTTAGACTGAGCTTCTTCTGATCCAACAGAGCTTTTCTTATCTCCTTAAAATGAAATTTGCAAAGGATCCTATTCGCAGTTAGGAACCATTATGAGACATAAAAATTGATTCCCAATTGATCAGCAATCTCTGTGGTTGGAGAGCAGAGCAGCTTCCATGGGTGCCTCTTCCTAGAAACCTAGAAGTCTCCCCGACTTATTCAGCCCCTTCTTGGACCTGGATGAACATTATGCAGCATTGGAGGTTTGTGACCCGGTCAATGATGCGGCTGCCTTGAGACAGGATCCCTGCAACCTCCTCCTGGGAAGAGTCCCAAGACCCCCTTTCTCTGGACATCTTCTCCAGCCCTTCACAGACGAGACAGGCTTGGAGGAGGAGCAGAGAAATGCTTTAGGTACAAATTGTAGAGTGGAAAATTAAAGAGCCTGAAAACGGCTATTTTATTTCTCTGGTTGATGAAAGAAAAAAAATATACAGTGGAAATTTCTTTACACACTTAATTTTCTTATTTAGTTTTTTTTTTTTTGCTGTGAAGTACATACAATCCCAAACTGAAATACCAGACAGCCGTTCTGCTGAATTCTTTCTGTAAAGGAGGTTTTATCAGGAAATCAAGAAAGACTCATATAAGAGGGATGAAGCTTTCCCTCCTAAGCTGGGAGCCAGTCAAGCATGGCATTTCACATCATTCTGGCATTTTTAGGGAGAGGATCAGGCAACCAGGCTGGTGTTTGGATCCCACAGCTTCCTCCTGATATCTTTTCCTACACATTCTCTCACCACCCACCCACATGTTTAGCTGCTGTCAGTGGGAACAAGTGCGTCAATTGTTTTTTATAAGGTATCATGTTCAGTAGCTGTTGCTGAACAGCTGAATTCCTCTGAATTTTACAGTGGTCTCTGTTAGGTATAACATTGATACCAAATATGGTTTGGGTGAATAAATATATAAAACTTAGATATCATGGTTTAAGTGCTTATCACTTTAAGCACAATGCAGCAGGCAATTAGCCGATTAAGGGTGCGGTTAGAAGTTACAATATAAGGAAGCATTAGAAGCTGGAAAGCTTACTGTCTCTGTCTGTTACTGTGTGCTGCTGCGACGTACTGTGTGTCACTGCGACTAACTGTGATTACTGACTGTGAGTGCCTGTGACTGAACTGTTATTGTTTGCTACTGTTTGCTGATTTACTGCGTAATTCTACTGAATATCCAGCGTTTGTTTCTCTGGAGAGTGAAACCGGAGGAGGAGAAGATATCTTTATCGGCTGATAAAGATATTGCAAGGACTCTTAACTTGGACTATACTAGTGAGTCTTACTGGATGGAAATACTGTGAATGACTTAATGGACTGAATGACAATGCTTAAACTCTAACTGGATTAAAAACTATTTAAACTACAAACAGTGTTTGTGTTCAGTGTGTGTATACTCTGGGGCCCTTCCGCTCTTCTTTGGCTGCCTGGCTTGACTACTGCTGCAATACTCTGCTAGGGGTTAATCCTCAAACCCTAACATTGGTTATGGGCCCAGCAGAATAGTCTAACTAACCAGGATATAGCAGAGAGAGTTGGTGTGAGTTGCACATTACTGTAAAAACAAACTGTTTTAATTAGTTTAAAATAGTCAAAATATCTGAAGAGTAATGGCACAAGTAAATTTGTCACAACTGTCCATGATATCCAGGCTGGATGGAACAAACTATGTTTCATGGTCAATGAAATGTAGTTTACTTCTACGCAGAGAAGGATTGTGGGACATTATAGCAAACCCACCAGATATGAGTAGCTGGGATCCTGCTAATGATGATGATAACGAAAAGTTACAAGACTTTAAACTGAAGAATGAGCAGGCTTTATGCATCATAGGACTGACTCTCTGTGATCAGCAGCTTGTCCATATTCGTGGAGAAGAAAATGCTGCAAACTGCTGGGAGAACCTCAGGAAGATTTATGTTCGGGACAGTGTAGGAGCACATATAAATCTTACACGGAAGCTTTTTCGAACGCATCTTCAGAGGAATGGAGATATGTTAGTTCATTTAAACTGTATGAAGAGCATTTTTTCAAGATTTGCAAGAAAAAGAGCTTATATTTAATGAACTGCAACAAGTCTACATAATATTATCTTCATTAGATCAAAGCTATGATGACTATGTGACTTCGTTAGAGGTATTGCCAAAAGAAAGCCTCTCATTAACCGAGATAACAGGCAGGCTACTAGAAGAAGCCAGAAGAAGGCGTGAGCGTGACGAGCTGAGAGAAGATAAGAAAGAAGAGAAATTATCTTCAAAGCTTGAAAGAAACCAGATAAGAAAAGTAAAGCACCTGGAAGAAGAGAATTTATCTTCAACAGCATACACAATTAAAAAATGTTTTAATTGTGGAGGCAGAGGACATTTGGCAAGATTCTGCAAAAAGAGAAAAGCCAGAATGTAAAAAAAGCCAAAGAAAGCATTTGAACTAGCCACGTTTAGCAACTCTGATGTGAAGAATAATTTATGGGTGGTTGACAGTGGCGCATCCCACTGCATCACAAGAGATAAGACAAAATTTATAAAAATGTCTACAAGTTCTCAACATATATCTCTTGCTAACGGCTGGAACCTGAAAGCGAAAGGTCAAGGTTTTGCACGTTGTCCGTACATAAACCAGGATATAAAAATGTTGTATGTACCGCAACTAAAGTTTAATTTGCTTTCAGTAAGGGTATTAGATAAATTAGGTTATGTAATTACTTTTAAGGATAATAATTGCATAATTGAAAAAGATAA
Source organism: Notechis scutatus (assembly GCF_049901735.1). Classification (NCBI taxonomy): domain Eukaryota; kingdom Metazoa; phylum Chordata; class Lepidosauria; order Squamata; family Elapidae; genus Notechis; species Notechis scutatus. The sequence continues at coordinate 42,592 of NW_028263007.1, read as the reverse complement.
CAAAAGGGTAACTGCAGCTTTAAATGGAACATTATATGTCTTAGATAATAGTAAGAAAGGGGAGGCACAAACTGTATTTAGTAATATAAAGCCTCATGAAGAATGTATCCATTTATTGCATAGGCGTTTGGGGCATGTAAATTTTAAAATGCTAAAACGTACAGTTGAGTTATCTGAAGGAATAAGGTTAAAACCTTGTGATAAATATTTGCGTTGTAATGTGTGCTGTGAAGATAAGAGCAAGGTATTGCCTGCAAATAGGCTAAATGGTTTCAAAACAAAAGAACCTTTAGAAGTAGTATTTGCAGACATAATAGGTCCAAAGGAACCCAGTATGGGGGGTGCTAGATATATACTGAGCATTATGGACCATTATGCTAGATATGGGTTTTGCTATTTAATGAAAAGCAAAACTGAAACATATCAACATTTTTTCAATTGGCTTAGGTTTGCTGAAAGAAAGTCTAAACGACAACTGATAACCCTGGTGACAGATAATGGTACGGAATTTATTAATAACAAATTCCAGAACAGACTTAAGATAGCTGGAATAGAGCATAAGAAGTCTGCTCCATACAGGCCAGAACATAATGCTTTTATTGAAAGAAGAGGCCAAACACTACAGGCAATGGTTAGAACAATGTTAAATGATTCTGGGTTACCTGATTCTTTGTGGGGGGAGGCTACAATGTGTGCTAATAACATATTGAACAATGTTGTTAATACAACAACAGGTGAAATACCATTCACCAGATGGCATGGCAGGAAACCTGATCTAAGTTACCTGCACACATTTGGTGCACCAGCATGGGTGCATATTCCTGCACAACTCAGAAAAAAAGGGGAACATAGAGCTAAAAGATTTTTCTTCGTTGGTTATCAGGCAAACCATAGGGCATATAGATTTTGGGAGAAAGGCACATCTAAAGTGTTATGTAGTGCTAGTGCCCAATTTCTAGAACATGAAGGATGGGAGAAATTAGAACAGGATGCCAATAAAGATGTAATTATTGAATCCTATAGAAATCCCATTAGTTATCCCTGTAACTTTAAAAATAAAGTAAAGAGACAAATACAGGATGAAATAGTGCCCATAAAGGAAGAAACAGATTCAATAGCTGAACAGGATGAGGAAGATGAACAGGTAGTAGTTCAACAAAGTCCTCCTGTAAGCCCTGTAATTCCCAGAAGAACTACACGTGTATCTAGACCGCCTGATAGGTACCAGGCTAACACAGTGTGCCAGATTAATCAAGTTCCTAATTCTGTAGAAGAAATTAAAAAGTATCCTAATAAGGAAAAAGAAAAATGGTATGCAGCAATGAATAAGGAACTGAATTCATTAAGAGATATGAAGGTATATGAGTATGCCAAATTACCTGTAGGAAAGAAATCCATTGGCTGCAAATGGATATTTAAGGTAAAAACAGATAAGGATGGTAATTTAATCCATAAGGCAAGGTTAGTAGCCCAAGGTTTTAGGCAGAATGCTAATGACTACGATGAGGTGTTTGCACCTAGTCTTAAGGCAGCAACCTTGAGGGCAGCTTTAGTGTGGGCAGCTAGTAAAAACTATATAGTTAACCATTTAGATGTGGAAACTGCTTACTTGCACGCCCCATTAAAACATATTATTTATATGAAAAAACCTGTTGGTATTAAAAGTGAAAATAAGGATAATAATGATTGTTGGTTGTTAAAGAAAAGCCTCTATGGTCTTAAACAATCAGGCTATGAATGGAACCAGTATATTGTAAAGGAACTAGACAATATAGGATTTAAAGCTGGTTTAGCCGATCCATGTCTGTTTAAAAGGGAGACAAATGGGAAAGTATCATTATTATTACTATTCACAGATGACATTGCATTGATAACTGAAACTAATGATGAAGCAAATAAAATAATATCATCATTAGGAAAGAGAATAAAGATCAAGCAATTAGGGGAGATAAAGAAGTATCTCGGTTTGAATATAAAGAAAACAAGGAAAGGTTTTAAGATATCTCAGGAAGATAAGATAAGCAAATTGCTAAAAGATTACAAGTTGGAGCTTTGTAAGCCAGCTAAGACTCCAATGAGTCAGGAGTTTAGCAACACTGATTTACAAAGCCCGGAGTTTGATAAGGTGATTTATCAATCTTTAATTGGTAGTTTGAGTTATATTAGTAATTGGTCTAGACCAGATATATCGTACTGCGTGAATCAGTTGGCTAGATTCAATTCTGCACCGTGTGAAAGACACTGGAATGCAGCTAAGAGGATATTAAGATATCTTAAAAAGACAATGAATTATTCATTGTATTTAGAACCAAAGGGTGATTTAATTTTGAGTGCTTATGCAGATGCTAGTTTTGCATCAGAAAGAGACACTAGAAAGTCGACTTCAGGAACAGCCATAATGCTGGGTAATACATTAATAGGCTGGAAGTCAATAAGACAACAGCATATAAGTTTGTCTACTATGGAGGCAGAATTCTCCTGTTTATCATTGTTATGTACAGAATTAATAATGTATAAACAAATGTTAATTGATATAGGTATAACTGTAGATTATCCTATAATTATTCATGAAGATAATCAGGCAGCAATTCAAATGGCCACAAATATTGGAGTAAAAACAAGGAGCAAACATACAGATCTAAGATACCTAAACGTGAGACAATCTGTAAGAAGTAAGATGATTCAGCTAGAGTACTGTATGTCGGAGGACAATTTAGCTGATAATTTTACTAAAGCCCAAGGTGCCAGTAAGCACCAGGAGAGTTGTGAAAAATATGGGATTAGATTGTAAAGGTATTATATATTTATTTCACCCAAAAGGGGAGTATGTTAGGTATAACATTGATACCAAATATGGTTTGGGTGAATAAATATATAAAACTTAGATATCATGGTTTAAGTGCTTATCACTTTAAGCACAATGCAGCAGGCAATTAGCCGATTAAGGGTGCGGTTAGAAGTTACAATATAAGGAAGCATTAGAAGCTGGAAAGCTTACTGTCTCTGTCTGTTACTGTGTGCTGCTGCGACGTACTGTGTGTCACTGCGACTAACTGTGATTACTGACTGTGAGTGCCTGTGACTGAACTGTTATTGTTTGCTACTGTTTGCTGATTTACTGCGTAATTCTACTGAATATCCAGCGTTTGTTTCTCTGGAGAGTGAAACCGGAGGAGGAGAAGATATCTTTATCGGCTGATAAAGATATTGCAAGGACTCTTAACTTGGACTATACTAGTGAGTCTTACTGGATGGAAATACTGTGAATGACTTAATGGACTGAATGACAATGCTTAAACTCTAACTGGATTAAAAACTATTTAAACTACAAACAGTGTTTGTGTTCAGTGTGTGTATACTCTGGGGCCCTTCCGCTCTTCTTTGGCTGCCTGGCTTGACTACTGCTGCAATACTCTGCTAGGGGTTAATCCTCAAACCCTAACAGTCTCTTTAGCAATATTTATTGAGATGGGAGGGAACTGCAAGAATTCCAGTCGTTCAACAATTCCCCATTTTGTAACATACAGATATCATTTTCTTTGACTCCTGCATACTATCAAAATGGAAATAAAATAAAAGAAATGTTAACAATTCTTCCATTATCATAATGATGTTATATCTTATGTTTTTACATTTGCTCTGGCTGTGAGATGCTCCTTTGTGTTCAGCTCTGGCCTCAGAAGGATAATGTAGCACTTGGGGATGAAGATGCAGCCCAGCAGACCAGCACTGGAGGCCAGGATGGAGAAGACCTGCACAGCCACCATGTGTTTCCCTTTGGTGCTCAGGTAGGTGGGCACAAAAGTCACCCAGACACTGCAGAAGACCAGCATGCTGAAGGTGATCAACTTGGCTTCGTTGAAGGCCCCAGGCAGATTCCTGGCCAGGAAAGCCACCGTGAAGCAGACGGCAGCCAGGAAGCCCATGTAGCTGAGGGTGACGTAGAACATGACAACGGCCCCTTGGTTGCATTGCAGGATGATCTCTTCAGGTTGGGAGAGGAGGTCAGAGTCAGGGAAGGGGGGAGAAACTCCCAGCCAGATGGAGCAGATGATAACTTGGACACCAGAAGAAGACAGGATGATGGAGTTGGCCAAGCTCTTCCCCAACCATCTCTTTGCTCGGTTTCCTGGTTTTGTGGCCAGGAAGGCCAGCACCACCATGATGGTTTTGGCCAAGAGAGAAGAAACGGCAACTGAGAAGATGATGCTGAAAACCGTTTGTCGGAAAAGGCAGGTGGCTTTCCTTGGTTGACCAATGAAGAGAGAAGAAGACAAGAAGCAAAGCAGGAGGGAGACCAGGAGGATGTAGGAGAGGTCCCGGTTGTTGGCTTTGACAAGGGGAGTTTCTCGGTATTTAATGAAGACGATTAAAACAAGGCCTGTGGTTAGGAACAAGAATAGGGCAAAAGATGCCAGGATGATGCCAAGATGTTCTTCATAAGACAGGAAGGTTATCACTTTGAGGATACATTGGACTCTTTTTTTATTTGGGAATTTATCATCCAAACATTCGGTGCATTTTTCTGTGTCTGAGAAAAAAAAACCAACCCCATATTTCTTTGTCCTTTGCATTTCAAGATATATTGTACATTCTTTGGGAACAAGTGATTATCAGGAGCATTTTCCGCGATGGAGTTCTTAATATTTCCAGAGACAAAAAATAAGTGTTATCACTTTTTAAAAATATATAGCTACAGTATATTTTTGATAGGCTATGAAATTGAGAGAAGCTTTGGACTTGAAAGATTTCCTTTGTAATGTTCAGAATATTGAAAGGAACCTCCATTACTAAAGGAAAATAATGAATCAATTAATCTTTCTACAGAAACTTACATGCAAGATGGCAATTCTTGTCATACTTGCCTCAGAGCTGGCTGGCAGAACAAGTGACTGTTGCAAATAATTTGGAATGGCCATTGGAGCAGTGGTGATATGGGTGCAGACACATATAAGCATAACTATCCATGCCACCATATTGTGTATCTCGTACATCAGCAACACCTTTTCAGTGTTCCTCAAAGGGAACCCATGTAGACTGCATTGCAGTCCTCCTTTCAGGAGGTGGACCTAAAACCATTCCTCGTGTTTCAAAGAACTCAAGTGTTCCTAGAGAAGTAAATGTGGAAGGAAGGACACATCCAACCTAAAAAGAATAAATATTTTCTCTGGCAGTAGTAAATCTTGTCCAATCTGCCACAGCCACCTCTCTCTATCCAGCCCTTCCTTCACAGTCTTTTTGCTCTTCTGTTTAGATAAGAAATGAGGCATTTCGGAAATAAACCAGAAACCAATTAAGCTTAAAAGTGTGTTTTAATTCACACTTTCATGACAATGCTCTGGATGGATCCAGTTCCACCAGGCCTCCTATTTTCCTTTGGTGTCACCCACCTTTCTGAATGGAGAAGGTCCCCTCTGGACAAGGAACGCAGTCGTAACAGCAAACTGGCTCTCCTTCTCGAGCCCTCTTGACAAATCCAGGGCGACAACTTTCCACACATTCAGATTGAGGAAAGGACTGAGCAGGAAAAAAACAAGATTGCCAAAGGAAATGTGTTAGGACTCTCTGTCCATGGAAAATGGAGGTAAAAATGGATATTAGACAAGATATTAGATATTAGCCTCTGGTCTTCACTTTAGTAAAGACAAAATCTCTCACGATTTCCAAATGGTTGGAGATACAACTTCTGTAAGATTCTTCCTTTAGTTCCTCTCTTTTGCTTTTAGCATCTCACATTGCCCAAAAAAAGGACTTTATTAAATAGAAAAGTCTGGAGAGATGGAACCAGTGGTGGGATTGTACTGGTTCTGTCCAGTTCTATAGAACCGGTTGTTATGATTCTGCGCAGTTCGGAGAACTGGCAAATCGCACTACTAACTGGCCCCGCCCCTCTCCACCCGCCCCTCCCCTCCATGACCAGTCAGTTCTTTTTTTTTTTTTTTTTGTAAATTTTATTTGAGTTTTCACAAAGAGAAAAAAAATACAAATAAAACATCTTTTTTGAAAGTAGCGTAATCCCGGGTTACATTCTTTGTACAGACACAAATTCAGGTTCATGCTCATTTTTATATTCTATTCCATATCTTATTACTATTTTACATTTTCTGCATGGCTTCTCCCCTCTTTTAATTTTCTCAATTTTATTGTAATTATCTCATCTCAATTCAAATCATTGTATTTATATTTTTTGTCTGTCCTGTTTCAATTATCTATTATCTTTTCTCATTAAACAAAATTTCTCCTGTAGTTACTGATTGGAGATATGACGCCTTTATATCTTTTCCCTAAACTTGTAACATTCAATATAATACATAACTTCCATTCGGATTCTGCTTGGTACATTCTTAAAATACACACTGTATTCTTAAAAAAAGAAAAATATATAAATATATATAATTAAAACAACACATTCCATTCCAATTCAATGCTATCATTAATATTAATATTCATTAAAATCTTAACTTCTTTAACATTACTTTTCAATTAAATATCATACTTCTATGGGAACAATTATAAGCTTTCCATAATTAATTCCCCTCCCCTTCACTTATATTTTATAAAACATTTACTAATTAAAATGTTCCTGTTCCTTCCTAATTCAATTTTCTCATTTATTTTATTTCACTTATTTTATTCACAAACATTTCACTAAATTGCACTAACTATTTTATCCCTCATTTTAATCATACGTTGTTTTCTAAAGTTATTTCTATTACTAATATAACAATACAATCTTATGAGGACTTCCGGTTTGCAAGCTTTCGGCGGCGGCAGGGATTCGCTACACCGCGCGATCCCTGCTGCGTTCGCCGCCAAGGTTCCCCCAATCCGTTTGGATCTGGGGGATATAGCTTCCCCGTAGAGGCAGCTGAAGACAGGGGGGATCCGGAAAGGGGTTTGGGGGTGTCACAGACCCCCTCCCCAGCCGGCTAAACCCCCTTTTCCCGAGGTGGAGGAACGGCGGTCAGCAATGGCCGCCACGAAGAAATCTGCAGCCGGACAAGCAGGTGCAGGAGGGAGAAAGTCAGAAGAATAGTGAAAGTTGCTTCTAACCGGGACAAGACAAGAGAAAGTGACCTGGAAACTTGAAGGCTGCTAAGTATGTATTGTCTCTAGTGAGAGTTACAAGCTGCGAATATTTTAAAAGGAAAAGTTTTTTCTTTGTTCCACTCTCCTTCCTAAAGTGACAGTGGAGGGAAAAAATCCTTTTGGCTGTGAGTGGGAAGGGAGAGGGGAAAAAATTGGAGCAAAATTTGAAATTAAGAAGATTGCCTAGAATTTTAAAGAGTTACTAAACATCAATAAGACTTCCAAAAATATATATTTGAAAGGGAACTTTGTGATTAAACTTTAACTCCAGAAAGAGAAAGGGAAGAAGAAGAAGGTATTTAAAAGAAACAGCCTGTTTGGATTGTTTGATGATTTTGGAACTTTTGAGAATTATTTCTGATCAAAACATCTGGGTGGTTGTCTGGAAAAACTTTTTCTCTACACAATGGCATCACTTGTGGATGGATTGAAACTTGTATATCAAAAATATGAAAAAGAAAAACAATTTTTAGAAATGGCGGTTTATACTTATGTGAAGCAGAATGAACAACAGGATGAAGGGGACAAAGAAGAAGCCATCTTTGATGAACAAATGACTTTGGTTGGAGAAGGGAAAAAGAAAGAGAAAAAGGAAAAGAGGACTCTAAGATCTGGGAAAACAACCCATAAAGAGAAGAATAAGGTGAAAAAGGGACATTATGTTAGGAAACAACAGAAAGAGGGAAAGCAGAATAAAAGGGAGGTGGAGAGACAAGGGGTTAAAGAGGACAAGGAGAAGAAGAAGCAAGGGAGAAAGGAAGGGATGAGAAGCCCTAATGGTGGGGAGCAAGATGTTAAGAAGCAAAAGTTTTTTAGAGATAATGGATAAACTTTATTGATAAAGGGATTCTAGAAAGGTACATAAGACTGTATTTTTATATTTGTATTTAGAAATAACCATAGAAAATTGGAAATAATATGTAATTTAAAATGTGATAAAATATTTAACATAAACTAGTGAAATTTTTGTTAAGAAAAAAGGAGTACTGCAATGAAATATGATTTAAGATTGTGATCTGGGGGGGGGGGTAATAATTTTTGGAAAGCATAACTGTTCCCACAAAGGCATGATATTTAATTGAAATGGATAAAATGTTTAAGATACAAATGATTGTTAATATTAATGATCAGAATATGGTATATTAGCGAATTTTTTTGTGAAATGAGAGATTTGAAGTAGAAGAAGGAGGAACATTGTAATGAAATAATGAGCTATAATATGTGATGTGAGGGGGGAATAATTATGGAAAATAGGGCTCCCATAAAAGTATGTGATTTAATTGAAAAGTAATGTATTAAACGTTCAAGATATAAATGAATATCAATACTAATGAATAGATTTGTATCATTTTTGATAACATAGTATAATTTTAGAATGTACCAGACAGAATCCCAATGTAAGTTATGTGTTTTATATTAAGTATTATAAATATAGGGGAGAGAAATAAAGGCATCATACTCCATATAGTGTACAGGAGAAGTTTTTCTTCTTTTTTAAAGAAGAAAAATAAATGGATGGCTGGAAATAGAACAGACAAAGAATAATAAATATTACGATCTGAATTGAGAGGAGATAAATAAAATAAAATTGAGAAAATTTAAAAGAGAGGAGAAGTTATATAGAAAATTGAAAATGTTAATAAGATATGAAATGGTATATAAAAGGAATATGAATTTGAATTTGTGTCTGTACCAAGAGTTATAACCCGGGACTAAGCAACTTTCAGAAAAGAGATTTTTTATGCTTTTATGTTTTGTGTTTTTGTGTATGTATGTATTGTATGTTTTGAAGAATTAATAAAACTTGTTTAAAAAAAAATACAATCTTATGTACCTTTACTGAATCCCTTTTTCAGTTAGATTTTCACCCATGATCTCTAAATAGGTCCTGTTTCTCTATATCTTGTTCCGGTCCTTTGTAACTTCTTATCCTTTCCTTCTTCCCTCTCTTCTTCTCTCTCCCCTTTTCACCCCCTTGTCTCTCTACCTCTATTTCTCTCTTCTTTATTCCCCTTTTCTGTTGCTTTCCAATATTATACTTATTTTTCGAATTATTTTTCTTTTCTTTGGTTGTTTTTTTAAGTCTTAAATTCTCCATTCTCTTTCCCCCCTTTCCTTTTTCTTCCCCACATAAAATTGCTTGTTCATTAAAGATGGCTTCTTCTTTGTCCCAGTCTTCTTTTTTTGCAGTTGTTTCTTGTTGTTTCTCATAGTTCCAAATCTCCATTTCTAAGAATTGAAAAATGAAGCCAAAAGAACCCTTCCCTTCTTGTGCATCTTCTTTATACTTTTTCAGTTCCATTTTCAATTCATCCAGAAGTGGTGCCATTGTATAAATTTTTAAACAACCACCCGATTGATTTTAGTCATTCAAATATAATAACCAAGAATCCAAAGATCACCAAATAATCCAAATACATGCAAGCTGTTTCTTTTTTGCTCTTTTTTTTCACTTTCTCTTCCTGGGTTTACTATTTAGTTGCAAAGTTTCAGTTAAAATGTATCTTTTAGAAGTCTTGTTGAACTTTTACTGTAGATTCTTTTTAATTCCAGGCAGTCTCCTCCCTCTTCCAGATCCTCCCTTTATTCTTTTTCTCTCCCTTCCTGCTTATGAAAAAGAAAAATTTTAATGTCCAGAAATCTTTATTATCCCTTTCACATTTTGTTTTATTTTCAGCTTAATTGCCTATTGATGTCAAAGCGGATTTTTCCGATTTCTTATTTAAGTCTCTTAGTTGTCAGTATAGGGAAGAAGAGAGAAGGGAAAAAAAGCCGAACATTTCCTTTTTCACTTTCCTTCGCTGCTTCCAACTCTTCTTTGGGAGCGATGTTGTTTTTTGTAAGTTTAAATTCCAGGGTACCTTGGTTGTTGGTTTTACAATTTAACCCAGTCAGCCAAAACTTTCACTTCTTATCTTCCTCCTGCACATTCTTTTCCGGTCGAGTTCTTCTTTGTGGTGGCCATTTCTGACCACCGCTGCAACCGCCTTCGGGAAAGGGAGTAATGGCCAGCTGGGGAGGAGAGATGCGGCTCTCCTGAACCCTGCTGGCAGTCTCCCCCCTCCTCACCACCTCTACGGGGTGGCTTAGCCCTGAAACCAGCCGGCTCAGGGCACTCCAGCGGCGAGCCCAGACAGAAACTGTGCACGATTGCGGATTTCTGCCTGTCGCCGAAGCCCTTCAAACCAGAAGTCCAATGCCCAGTCAGTTCTTATCGTGCATGCGTGGCATCGCCTGCAGCCTGCTTTTGCCCACTCACCAGGCCAGCCATTGCTGCATGCCTTCCGCTGTGGCCCTGCCTGATCTCCCTGGGTGAGTGAGGCTCTGCAAGCTCCGGGGCCCAGACGCCTACCAGCCAGTACCAGTCACCTTTAACCCCCACCCCACTTGCCTTTTGCTGCTCCCACCCATCACCCTAACCCCCAGCAGATAAGGCCCAGCAGCTGCGGTGAATCCAGGCGAGGGGCGAGATGCAGACTGGTGGGGACCAGAGCTATATTTCGTTGTACTGCAAGACATGTGGAGAGGCTCATGTTCTCCTACTGCTGGGAGAGCAAGAGAGTCTTTCCCGGCACAGCTCTGGGCAGCAGAGAGAAACAGGATTCAAGCAGGCTGCTTCTCTGCCGCCCAGAGCCGCCCGTTTCCCTATTGGAGGGGAAGTTGCAAACTTTTCACTGTGCCAGGAAAGACTCTCTTGCTTTCCCAGCAGCAGGAGAACATGAGCCTCTCCACATGGGATTAGCTGGGATTCACACAGCTGCTGGACCCTGCCAGCAGTGAGGCAGAGGTGTGGGGGAGGGAGACCAGGGAGCATGGCCCATTTGCCTACCATCCCTTCCCTCTCCCACCCGCAGCCCCATTGTTGGACACAGAATAATCACCCCTGGCGTTGTCATTTCGAAATTGAGGGAGAATTTGGGGAAGGAGGTGGAGGGTCCTGCAGTGGCTGGTACAGGAGCACCATTGAGAAGCAGGGAAGTGGCCTTCTAGTGGTCCGACCTGGTGTTCAGGCTGGAGGCGGGCCACGGGAAGTCAGAGCACCGAGGGAAAGGGGGATTGCCAGGGGGAGCCACCCTCTCCTAGCAGAATTGGGACCATTGGGGTAGTCCTAGGAATTGGGTGAGTCGAGCCGCAGCTCCTTGCCTTCTTAGCTCAGGGAATGGCTGCTTTCTGCAGGAGGGGGACTGCGGAGGGGGCAGGTCTACCTGAGTGACTCCTCCGGTGTCTTCGCCAGATTATTTGGACACATACAAGCGAGCGCAGTTAAAGGCACTGCTGTTGCATGTGAGCTCAGGCCTCAATCCACGGCTCCGTAAAGCCAACACCAAAGAAGTGGGCGATCAGGTGAACCTGTGGTGCAATGCCCACTCGGATCTCGGCCGCTCCAGGCCGTCCGACCTCAAAGCCCTTTAGAAGCCGCTGTTCCCAGGTTTCTACTCGCCTGTGCTTGGTCGCCCCCTCTTCACCTTGATGAAGCGGCTGGCCCTGCCCCTCACCCTCCCCTCTCTCACCTGGCCTAAGAAGGTGAGGGTGACGGTGGGGGATAGCAAAGCGGCCGGGTCCCTATCTTCCCAACTCTCTCTCCCACTCTGTGTGTGTGTGTCTGAAAGCTGCGGCATGGCCAAGCCAGCAAGCTCTCCTTGGCGCTCTTCGTTACTTCTTTCATTTCTTCTTTTTGGAATCCAGACTGGCTGAACCGCGATGGAAGCGTCCCTTCGGGTGACCCTCCTCCTCCCTCTCCTCCTCCTCTCATAACCGGCAGTTGTGGCAGGGCCAGGAGGATGCATGCGCATGGGGAGATGCTCCTCAAACAAATGCCAAAGCACAGCAAAACCTGGTATGGGGTGGGTGGCTGCTCACTTGAGGAGCGAGCGTCTCCCCACACAAGTGCACCCTCCTGATCCATCTACAGCTGCCGGGTGCAAGAGGAGGAGGAAGAGGAGGGTTGCCCAAATGGACGCTTCCACCGCGGTCTGGCAATCATTGTTCAGCCAGTCTGGATTCGAAAAAGAAGAAATGAAAGAAGTAGCGAAGAGCGCCAAGGAGAGCTTGCTGGCTTGGCCCAGCCGTGGCTTTGAGGGACACACACACACACAAACACACACACACAGAGTGGGGGAGAGAGAGGGGAAGATAGGGACCCGGCCACTTCACTATCCCCCACTATCACGCTTACCTTATCTCACTTCTCCATTTTGTGAACCACCTATGGTTTAGTATCGCCTTCAAACTGGTGAGAATCCCACAAGGGCTGTGGAATGTGTCACTAAGAGCTTCAGGTTTGTTTGCTCCTTGTGCCCCAACTAGCAAAGAAAAAAGGGAATTCTGTTGACCAGGGACTGAATTCAGATGAATTTGAATCATGATTGGGTGGAGGTCCTTTTGGTCCCATTGGGAGAGAAGCTTCGTCCTGCTTGGGGAAAAGTGTCCCCTGAAAGGGCCGGTTCATACTTGGGGAGGTTCTTAAAGAGTCCAGACCTGGTCAGACTTACCCATGCCTCTCTTTTACACAGACACACACACAGACACAGACACACACACAGACACACACACACACACACACACACAGTGGAGGGGGGAAGTTAGAGAAAGAGAGAGAGAGATACAGAGAGGGAGAAAGAGAGAAAAAGAGAGGGAAAGAGTGAAATAGAGGGAATGAGAGAAGAGGAAGAGAGAGAGAAGAAAGAAGAGAGGAAAGAGAAAGAAAAGAGAGAAAGGAAGCAAAAGGAAGAAAAGGGATAGACAAAGAAAGGGAGAGATGGAAGGAAGGGACAAAGAAAGAAAAAGAAAGGAAGAGACGGAGGGAGGAGAAAGTGAATGAGATATATGAATGGATAGATAAATACATGGAAGGAGGGAGAGAGAAAAGGAGAGGAAGGAAGGACACACACCCTGACTTCAGAAGACTCTTTGAAGCAGCACAGCAATCTAGGGCTGGCCTGCAAGGGATCTCGGAGGTCATCTAGTCCAACCCCCTGCTCCAGCAGGAGATCCTTACAGAATCAAAGAATAGCAGGGTCAGAAGGCTGTGTGCGAGCGTGTGTGTGTGTGTGTGTGTGTGTGTGTGTGTGTGTTTGTGTTTATGTTTGTCAAAACTCCAAAAACAGGTCAAGGAGCTCTGGGGAGATCAGTCATAAATTAGAACACTTGCTAAGCAACTGGCCATTAAGCGAGGACCACTTGTATTTGGTTTGCCAGCCACATGGCCATGCCCATCTGGTCACGTGACCACTAAGCCACGCCCACAAATTAAGCCATGCCCACAGAACCGGTTGTTACAAAATTTGAATCCCACCCCTGGATGGAATTGAGAAAAGATTTCAGCATTAAGTGATAACCAGCCGGTTCCTTCTCATGACCCCATTCACACGCATTTCTCCCCTCTTCTTACACCCATAATTTTAAGGTGTGATATCAGAACAATCTTGATAATTTCACGCGAACTGAAAGCCTTGGAGCTGCTTCCTAGGAGCAGAAGGCCCATTGCTCCATCCCAGGGAGGGTGAAAGGGAGGCATGGAGAGCTCTGGCCAGGTCCGGCCTCCTTAAGAGCCTCCCAGATTATGAAGCTGCCCCTTCAGGGGACACTTTTCCCCAAGACGAGAGGACGAGAGGAAGCTTCTTTCCCCCAATGGGGCCAAAAGGATCTCCATCCACTCACGATTCAATCCCATCCGATACAGTCCAAGCCTGGATTCAGGGCCCGGTCAGCAGAATTGCCGCCTTCGTTGCTACTCTGGGCACAAGGAGCAAACAACCAGAAGCTACTAGTGACACATTCCCCAGCCCTTGTGGGTTTCTCACCTGTTTGATGGGGACCCTTAATTGTACGTGATCCACAAAATGGAACAATATTGAAGCCTCCCAAGCAGCATAAGGGAAAAAATCCAGTTTCTACTGTCCAGATTCAATTCTCGGTGAAGGTCAACCACCTTTGGGGAATAGCATCAGCCCTCTTGAAATGGGACCTCAGGCTTTGGAAAATGGAGAGAAGACACCAAACTTTCTCCTACCTTGTTAAGCAACTTTAGCCGTGAAAGAACATCTTCGTCAATATAAAGTCTCTGTCTTACAAAATACGCCACAGTCTCTTCCCTGGGATCATCCCTGGGAAGAACCAAGAAGCCCCAAATGATCAGATCTGCTGCTACCTCTCCATTTGGGTCCATGTACAATTCAGTGTGTGAAATATTGACAAACTCATTCTTCTCCAGGAAAGGATGGAACTAGAATGGGAACATGCAGCAATTTTAAAAGCAGAAAACTTTGTTTATTATCCCAGACGCTTTTTCAATATTTAATCTTTCTTCTGTAGTAGTCTAATTTACAGACATGCTTCATTAGGAAAATGGTGTTACCACTATCTTACAAGCGAAGGGAAAAAGTTCACAAAAATTTGTCGATCATATTTTGACAATATAGATTTTGACAAAATATAGTTGAACAACAGAAAAAAGGAGATTTATGAACTCCCTGAAAGCAGCAGGTTGCTTATCAGAAACATGGATTTGTCAAGAAGAAAATTGTCAGGGTAATCCTCTCCCAGGAAGCCCAGACAGGAAACCTGAGCTAGGCCCACTTCACTGTAATGCTGCACTGACAGGATTTGGGGAGTCAGAAAGTACAAATCTCCCACCGACCCTTTTTTTATTCAGCTGTAGGTGTCCTCCTCTTATCTGCTTCTTCCCCAGGCAGAATCTCTCCTCCACCCCTCCAATCACTGCCCTTTCTAAATGGATTGTGGGAAAGGGAGGGATATAACTTATGTGCTCAATGCAAGTCATCCTCACATATTATTTCCTTTCCTAAATATATTATGCTGATATAACTTGATTTCAGGAAAGAGTAACAAACAATTTTGTGATGTGATCAGGAACCCAGTTAAGTGAGGGGTGGAAGGTATGATAATTAAGTGGATAAAAACTTATTTAAAAATGGTACTCAGATAATTTTTAGGTTTTTTAAATCTTTGTCATAAAAGTGGGAAGATATAACATTTTGTCATAATTAATCAATTTTTCTATGTTGTCATTAGTATAATAGGGTTGATAAATTGCTATTATACAAGATTTATAACAATTCTCAGGCAAATATACTTTTATGTTATTTAAACATTACCAACTTTCCAGAAAAATATTTGTGATTTCCTCCTAGAAACAACCGTATGACTAAAAAGCACTAGAAAACTATCTGGGTTTTAGGATTTGATAAATTATAGTATCTCATATAAGAACATTAATGATGCACTGGATGAAGGATTGTGCCAAGCTTGATAAGTATGTAAGGGAGCCAGTTTGGTCTACTAATTAAGCCTCCGAAGTGGAAAGCAAGAGCCTGTGAATTCAAGTCCCGCCTTGGTCATGAAGCAGACTGGGGGATTTGGGGCCAGTCTCTCAGCCCAACTCAACTCACAGGGTTGTTGTTGTGGGGAAAATGAACACACAACTACTCATTGGTACTCAGCCCCCGTGGCTTCTGCAGAGAAGGGCTTTTAAGGATAGGGGATGAGTTAGTGCACTTAGTGAACTCAAACAAGGTCTCAAAGATCTGGAAATCCAACAAGATGGGGCTGCTCTTCCCAAGAATGTTTATTTGAGCAGCCTTTAGAGCAACAAGATATTTATATCGAATAATCATGCCAAAAGTCCAAAGGGAATTAACCTCCGAGAGCTGCAACGGAGTTCCCAGAGCAGTTTCAGGGGGCTGATACAAAGAAAGAGCGCCTGAGCTGAGACTGGGGCCCTGAGGACAAGGGGCCACTCGAACTGCAGCTCACGCAGAGGTGGTATTCAACTGGTTCTCACTGGCTCGGGCGTGCGTGTGCAGCCGTGCGTGTGCTACTGATGCAGTGCGCATGTGCAGCAGCCCTGGGACATCCACCTGTCCGCCCTCCCTCCTGGATCATGTTTTCTTCCTTCTCCCGGCAGATGTGCCTCTTCCAGCCCAGCCCGGCCAGCCAGCAGGTGGGTGGACGGATGTCCCATGGCTTCTCGCCCCCCTTGTTGCGATATGCTTGCAGGAGCCCTTCAGGCCAGCTGAGCCGAGAGCCGCCATTCCCAGTGTTCCATATTAGCATACTTGAAATAACCTCTTCTGATTGGTTGACAGATACTGTAACTTGATTGGTTCAATTACCCTATCGCTATTGGTTCGCTAAGAATCGCCTGCAATTGGCATGGCCGATCGCAGGAGATTCGAACAACTGTCATTGGTTGCGAGCCGCGGAAAATCCCTATAAAAAGGGCTGCCGCGACTCGAAGATCTTGAACAGATCTATACATGAAATAAAGAGCTGAAAAGTCACACTGGTCTCCCCGCCTCTCTTTTCCGCGATCAAACACTGGCGA
The DNA here is from genome assembly GCF_049901735.1 of Notechis scutatus. NCBI lineage: Eukaryota > Metazoa > Chordata > Lepidosauria > Squamata > Elapidae > Notechis > Notechis scutatus. The sequence continues at coordinate 26,157 of NW_028263007.1, read as the reverse complement.
CGAGGATGGGATACTGAGACAGGGGGACTAGTCGAGCACGTGGCAACCAAGACTGATCGACTGACGTGATGGCCGGCAGCAACTCGCCACCCGCACCGTTCGACCAAACCTCAAAGGACTGGGAATTGTACATCGATCGGTTCCTAATGTTCCTCGAGAGCAACAACCTGCAAGATGCAACCGACCAGAGGAAGAGAGCTGTGTTCCTGACACACTGCAGGCCTGCAGTGTTCAAAATGGCCAAGGCATTGGCAAAGCCGGGAGACGTTAAGCAGATGGCATGGGCCGACCTGGATCGATTGCTGCGGGCTCATTATGCACCGGCCGTCCTGAACCTCATCCGGAGGCATGAGTTTTACAGGCGGGACCAGAAAGAGGGAGAAAGCGTTGGAGATTTCGTGATGGCGCTAAGGAACATCGGAGGTGCCTGTGGGTTTTCCAACATGGACGAAGACATGAGAGACCGCGTGGTCCTTGGGCTAAGAGATCCCACGATCCAGAGCTGATTGTTGACCCGGCCAGACATCACAGCCGCAGAAGCCATAGCTGAGGCCACCGCAGCCGAAACCGCAAAGAAGTCAGCGGTCGCCATGCGGCAAATGAACGCAGTCACACAACCAACACCGACGGAAGCAAGCCAGCCCCAGGAGAAGAGACCAGAGGGGAACCAAAAATCCACCAGCATGACCACACACCATGAGGACGCTGATTCCCCCTCCGAGACCGACGACGAGGAGGAGGAAATACACCGGCTCCAATCAGAGTGACAGATGGGAACAGAGAGGTCGTAAGTCGGGGTTTCAGTGTGCCGGGTGCGGAGGAGACCATCCCCGTTCAGAGTGCCGGTTCCTAGACGCCATTTGCCGGCACTGTGCAAAATGGGGACACATCGCCAAGGTCTGCTGGAACAAAAGGAATTACAGCCCGAGGCGACGCAACGGCACCCCCCCCCCCAGGACCAGAGACCGACACGGAGAGAGCCATTGGAGCCGCGAGGGCAGAAGCAAGCGACTCAGCGAAAGCCGTCGGAAGGAAGAGACCCTCCAGACGGTCACAATCGGACACTCAAGCACAACTGATGCCCGAAAGGTGCATGTGCAGGTCGGCATCGAAGGCCAGCAGTGCAACATGGAGGTGGATTCCTGATCCTACCTCTCGATGGTATCCTGGCACACCAACAAACAGCTAGTGCCCAGTATACACAGATGGGAATTAGAAGACCAACGACTGACCCTCAAAGACTACCAGGGGAACAGGATCCCCGTAGTCGGAATCGGACACTTCCACATAACTTTCAAAGGACATGCCAAAGTACTTCCACTGACCATCGTGGATAAAGACTGCCCAAGCCTGCTGGGATTGGAATGGTTCGCGCCATTGGGGATCGAGGTGACCGGCATCAACCACGTCACCGAGATGGACTGGGATGACAGCCTGATGCGGGACTTCCAGGAAGTATTCGACGGGAAGCTAGGCAAGTACCGTGGGTCCCCTATCTCCTTTAACTTAAACCCCAACATAGCCCCAATCCATTTAAAGCCGAGACGAATCCCCTTTGCACTCAAACCAAAGATCGATGAGCAATTGGACAAGCTCATCACGCAAGGGGTCCTAGAACAGATAGACCACGCACGGTGGGAAACCCCAATAGTCACCCCAATCAAACCAGACGGGTCCGTGAGAATCTGTGGTGACTATAAGGCCACCCTCAACCACCCATTGCAACAGAGTGCATACCCCGTCCTGGTGGTACAACACCTCCTACACTCACTGGGGGGTGGAAAGGTCTTCGCAAAGCTCGATCTGGCACAGGCATACCAGCAACTGCCAGTCGACTCCGAAACTGCCGAGGTGCAGACCATTGTAACCCACAGGGGTGCATTTCATTGCAAAAGACTCCAATTTGGAGTCAGCATGGCCCCAGGTTTGTTCCAGAGCCTGATGGAACGGTTATTGCAAGGCATAAAGGGGGTGGTACCCTATTTCGATGACGTGCTGGTATCTGCCAAGGATAAAAATCAATTGGGAAGCCGCCTCAGGAAAGTCCTGCAGAAATTTAAAGAAGCAGGACTCAAAGTTAAAAAAGAAAAGTGCCAGCTATGCACCGAAAAAGTAGAATTTCTGGGGTACCTAATTGATGGGAATGGAATCCACCCCACTGAGAAGAAAATTAAAGCCATCAAAGAAGCCCCCAGACCGCAGAACAAAACTGAACTACAGGCATTCCTAGGACTTATTAACTTTTATAATGTTTTCTTGCCACAGAAGGCAACAACGGCAGAACCTCTGCATAGGCTGTTAGACAAAACAGGCGCTTGGTCCTGGGGCAAGCGGGAAGAAACTGCATTTCAAAAAATAAAAGACCTGCTGACATCTGACTCGGTTCTCGTACAATATAACGAAACCCTACCGTTAACCGTGACCTGCGACGCATCACCTTTCGGCGTCAGAGCCATCCTAAGCCACACACTACCAGACGGGAGAGAAGCGCCAATCGCATTCTACTCAAAGACATTGTCCAGGGCAGAGAGGAATTACAGCCAGCTGGACAGGGAGGCATTGGCCGTGATCACTGGGGTAAAGCGGTTCCACGAATACCTGTACGGTAGGACTTTCTCATTACTGATCATAAACCGCTCCTAGGAATACTGGCAGGGAACAAGGCCACCCCAAACATATTGTCACCAAGGATGACAAGGTGGTCCGAGTTCCTTGCCGCCTACAACTATCAACTTGTTCACCGGCCAGGGAAAAGCATATCACACGCTGACGCCCTGAGCCGCTCCCCCCTCCCTGACCTGGAAGACGACCCGGCTCCTACCACATCCACACTTCAGATAGAGACATTACCCAACTTAACCATGACTGCGTCAGACATTGCCAAAGAAACTGCTAAACTGCTCCTTCTAGATCCCAAGAAAGAAATACTCAGACTCCATGGTGTAGAGCAGAATTTATCTTTTACTGGAAAATGAACGGTAGCAAACAGAATCAATTCGAAACTAAAATATTGGCGGGTAAAATGCATATACAAAGGGATAGAATTGCTCCCCCTCCAGAGATCAAATGATTCTTCCAATTAAAACTTTTGAATAGGATCATGTGGTCATCTCTAGGTGATGATGAGGCTACTGTCAGTGACCTTGACATATTTTGATAAAAGTTCGCAGTTGCGCATATAAGAGGACAGAGGTTAGTGAGAAATGGAAAGTTACAACAAAGAATCCCCTCTCCCTTTCCTTACCCAGCAAAGGAATGCAAAACACCTCCTGCCTTCTTCCCTTCGAAGATTCCCCCTCCCACCGTTTCATGACAGCCGAAAGAGAAGTAAAAAGCATAGCAACAAATGAGCCATAATTAGGAGCGGAGATATCTTGATAGGTAGGGATGGATATCTCTTGAGGCTGACAACAGGCAACTGGCGCGGGTTTTAAACTGGGTAACAAAAGGGTGGCCAGAAACCGATGACAGCGAGCCGTTTAAAACTTTCCGAAACCGACAAACTGAACTATCCACTCAAAAGGGTTGCATACTATGGGGGAACAGAGTGGTAATTCCGGAAAAAATACAAAAAAGGGTATTGGACATGCTACATGAGGCACACCCGGGAATTGTTAAAATGAAATCCTTGGTAAGGAGTTACATTTGGTGGCCAGGGATGGACAAAGACATTGAGGCATGGGTGGCAACATGCAGCAAATGCCAGGAAACCAGACCTAACCCCCCTTCCGCTCCTTCCCTCGAGTGGGAGACACCTAGAGGCCCCTGGTCACGAGTCCATATAGATTTTACGGGGCCTACAAAGGGACATACATTTTTAATAACTGTCGACGCTTACTCAAATTGGCTTGACGTAAGCGTCATGCAATCAACTACAATAGAGGCAGTCATCAAAAAATTAACAAAGCTTTTCGCAACCCATGGACTACCGGACTTGCTAGTTTCAGACAACGGCCCGCAATTCACGGCGTTGTCATTTGAAAAATTCCTGGCTGAACAAGGCATACGGCATGCGTTGACAGTACCCGCTCACCCGGCGGCAAACGGAAGGGCAGAACACATGGTTAGGTACACCAAAGACACATTAGAAAAAATGGATACGGGGGATATACAAGACAAAATAAATAAAATGCTGACGATACAAGATATAACACCCAGCACATCCACTAACAAAAGCCCAGCGGAACTCCTGATGGGCAGAAAACTATGATCAAAATTAGACAGATTGCACCCAACATACAACACCGGAAAACTGCCAGACTCTTCCGGAAAATATCGCACATTTACACCGGGAGAGATAGTATATGCAAAAAACTTCACGGGGGACCCACTCTGGATACCAGCCAGAATAACCCGGGTAATGGGCCCCCGGTCATACCGACTGGAAACGGAAGACGGAAGAAGTTGGAAAAGGCACATCGACCAACTGAGGTCAAGAACAACCGAAAGAAACACCGACAACACTCCTCTAAATCCCAAGAAAGAAATACTCAGACTCCATGGTGTAGAGCAGAATTATTCTTTTACTGGAAAATAAAGTGGAAACGACAGAGCCAATTCCGAAACTGAGAAATTGGCGGGTAGAATACATATACAAAGGAGTAGAATTGCTCCCCCCCCTCCATAGATCAAATGATTCTTCCAATTAAAACTTCTGAATATGATCATGTGGTCATCTCCAGGTGATGATGAGGCTACTGTCAATTGACCTTGACATATTTTGATAAAAGTTCGCAGTTGCGCAGAAAGGGACAAAAGCTAGCGAAGAAATGGAAAGTTAAAGAAAAGAATCCCCCCTCCCCTTGCTAACCCAGCAAAGGAATGCAAAACACCTCCTGCCTTCTTCCCTTCCAAGATTCCCCCCTCCCACCGTTTCATGACAGCCGAAAGAGTAAAAATGGCATAGCAGCAGAGGAGCAATAGTTAGAGGATAGAATATACTTAGTATGAAGATATCTTGAGGCTGACAACGGGTAACACAGATTACCCACAAACACAAAAACCACACCAAATAGACAATAATAAAAAACTCGGGGGGGGGGGGAAGAATCTCCAAACATAAATCACAAGGGTGAAAATCCCCTGATAACACAACAACAAACTGAACACCACCCACCAACACCAATAAACCCAAAAATAAACCAACACTACTTACCGGCAGACAACTTTGGCAGAAGGGAACCCACAGCAGACCACCAACACGAAGCTTCCCCTGGAGGAAACAGCCAAGCAAGCTCTACCAGCCCGGAAAGACCAGGCAGGAGCAGCAGAGCCGCCGACTCGACCGACCCGGGTAGGCCGGGTGGGAGTGGCAGCAGCAGGCCTAACTCACCCTTCAAGGCGGTTCCACCGAAGAGGACAGGAGCAACAGCAACCCCGTCTGAACCAGCCGAAGGAAACAACACAACTGAGCTGTGCAGGTCAAGTAGGAACACAAAAAGCTCCACCTACTTATGGGACTACGTTACGTAAGACTGAACCAAGAGGGGAGGGGTGTTCCATATTAGCATACTTGAAATAACCTCTTCTGATTGGTTGACAGATACTGTAACTTGATTGGTTCGATTACCCTATCGCTATTGGTTCGCTAAGAATCGCCCGCGATTGGCACGGCCGATCGCGGGAGATTCGAACAACTGTCATTGGTTGCGAGCCGTGGAAAATCCCTATCAAAAAGGGCTGCCGCGACTCGAAGATCTTGAACAGATCTATACATGAAATAAAGAGCTGAAAAGTCACACTGGTCTCCCGCCTCTCTTTTCCGCGATCGAACACCCAGGCTTCTACACTTCCGTGCTTGGTCAACGCCTCTTCACCTTGCCTGAAGCAGCTGGCCCTGCCCCTCACCATCCTCTCCCTCACCTGGCCTGAGAAGGTAAGGGGGACGGTGGGGGATAGCGAAGAGGCCAGGTCCCTAGCTTCCCCCCTCTCTCTCCCACTCTCTATGTCTGTGTGTGTGTGAGAGAGACAGAGAGAGAGAGTGGGGGGGGGGCAAGAGAAGAAAGAAAGAGCAAGAAAGAAAGAGGGAGAGAAAGAGAGAAAGAAAGAGGGAGAATGGAGAAAGTGAATGAGATATATGGATGGATAGATAAATACATGGAAGGAGGGAGGGAGGGAGAGAGAAAAAAAGGAGAGGAAGGAAGGACACAAACCCTGGCTTCAGAAGACTCTTTGAAGCAGCACAGCAATCTAGGGCTGGCCTGCAAGGGATCTCGGAGGTCATCTAGTCCAACCCCATGCTCCAGCAGGAGATCCTTACAGAATAAAAAATAGCAGGGTTAGAAAGCTCTGTGTGTGTCTGTGTGTGTGTGAGTGAGTGTGTGTGTGCATGTGTGTTTGTGTGTTTGTCTTTATGGTTGTCAAAACTCCAAAAACAGGACAAGTAGCTCTGGGGAGATCAGTCATAAATTAAAACACTTGCTAAGCAACCGGCCATTAAGCGAGGATCAATTGTATTTGGTTTGCCAGTCACATGGCCACCTGGCCAAGCCCACTCAGTCACATGGCCAGCAAGTCATGCCCATCTGGTCACGTGACCACCAAGCCACGCCCACAAATTAAAGCCATGCCCACAGAACCAGTAGTAAAAAAATTTGAATCCCACCAGTGAGTTCACAGCCTGCTATGCGGCATCTCCTATCAGGACTCAGGGATTCACTTTGTGACGCCTCTCCTAATAAAATATCCAGGAAATACGGAACTCTTTTATGTGCAACTGCAGTTATCAGATCAGTAGGAAGGAGTTTCTCTGAATGGGGCCAAATTCTATTCTGCTGTAACACAAAATTATGTATTTATTTATTTGGGACATTTATATTGCCACATATTCGCACATGACTCAGCATTAGGCAGACTCTAACTGCCCATTGACTGTCGTTTATTTTTATTTTTCTCCATTATTATTATTATTAATTGTAATGCTGGTCTCTGACTGTACTAAAAGTGGACTGGATGAAGGAGGAAGCTGTGTTGGAGACATTTGCCATCTTGAGTTATTTGTAAATAAATACATGTTTAAGAAAACAATCTCAAAATCGTTCTTGACTGCAACCTGAAACTGAGTCTTGAGAGAAGACAAGGAGGAGATTATGAGAGCAGCTTCTCCAACTTGCAAAATCTCTCAGTTGGACAAGGGAGGATTCAACACTCTTCCAATGACTGAAAGAGGTGTTGGGAGTTAAAACCCTGCTCTTTCCTAGGAAAATGAAATATTTTAGGATAGACTAAAAAGGCAGAATATTTCCCCTAAAAAGAAAAGTAGAAACTCAGAGAGGCTGAAACTCAGCCCCCCTCCAACCTTTGCTGATGGACCATTACTCTGGCCTAGGCCACTCTATTTTACATAACAAAGATCTACTCCAGGTAAAGCTATAATAGGAATTGCCCAAAGCCCTTTCATTACATCACCATCCAGGCAGGCTCAACCAAGCCTGGGACTCAGGACAGCCTATAGAGTTGCCCCTGCATGGCCCCATGGGAGCCTGACAACCAATCAGAATACAAGCTCAAATTCAAATCCCAACAGAGGGCATCAAACAGTTGCACTCTCAGCATCTCAGCCCTTCTTTCCTCAACCAAGGCATGTGCTCCTGTCCACCATTAAACCATCTTCCAAGCAGTCACCATGTTTCCAGCGTCTTTCTTCCCCGCTTGGAACTGAACCCAGAAGGAGATTTCTTCCAACAGAGGCTAGAGAGAAACTTCAGATCTGCTCCCTGTTATTCCGGAGCGTCAGACAGGAGCAATTAGATGGTGCAAATCGGTTGACCTTTTGCAGCACAAGAAGGTTGAGATGTTCCCCTCCTTCTCCTTTGGGTTCCTTCTCCAAAGGATCTCAGATTAATGGATCCCTATCGGGACCCCATACCTGCCATGGCTGCAGCCTCGGAGCCCCCAACCTCTTTTCTCCCTCCTTCCTTCCCCTCCTCGATCTGGAGGAATAAGCGGCATTCATGACCTGGGCCAGAGTCTGAATGATACTGTAGCGATGAGGGTCATTTATGATCCGTTTCCTGTTTCTTTTCTCCTGGGTCTCCAGTGGGGCTTTCTGGGTGCATCTTCTGCAGCCTTTGACAGAAAAGACGTGCTTGGAAAGGGAACAGCGGAAATAATGATCTTGAAACGGATCTTCCACAAAGAAATGGGGTTCAAAGGCAGCATCTGTTGGCCTTTTTGTCCTCAGATAAGCAAAGTTCCAAATACTATGGATGTATTTGAGAAATATGTGCTTCTTTATTAGATACGCTGAAAAACTTGTGAGGATCCAGACTTTCCCTTCAATGGCTCCTGGCAAATGCATAAGTGCTTCATGGAAAGGAAAAATTCTGTTCCAGATGGAAATATATTCTATGAAGTGGACAAAGACGTTGATTTGTCTCCACTTAGAGAGGGCCTCCCTGAGGGATGCTGTATGTCCAGTTGTTGTGAATCGTTCTGATATAACCACACAAATTCCATTCCTGACAAGCAGAGGAGGGAAAGTCCTCATGAAATTATCGCCCTTTTCTGTGTCTGAAGCAAAGAGACCAATCAGGGTCCATCTGAAATGGAGGAGCAGCTGGACAATTGCTGGGTAGTGGAATCCTTCTTTGGGGAGCATCTGGTGGAAAAAAGGGAATCTCCTTTTATCACTCAGAGCCTCTGAAGGAATTAGAGCAGTGATCTGAAAAAGTAATGAAGAATGCTGTGTTATAATTTGGTCCAGATCAACTCCAAAATATTACTTATTGACAAACCCAATTTTGTTTTGATGAATATATAAGAATAGTTTGTTCCTTAGTCATGGTTTAAAATATTTAAGACAGAATATTAACAAGATTGTATATAAAAATGGAACGCAAAATCATATTAAACAAAAAAACCAATAAAAAATGCAATGTAAATTTCTGTGTCACCCATACAATTCCAACAATTAGATTCAAATTAGCAGATGTTAGATAAAATGTCTGGATCTAAGATATAGGGCTGTATTATATGCTATTTTTGAGTACTAAAACCTCTTTCTCAGCTTCTATATCCCAAATTCTTTGTGAAGCAATTTTTCAGCTTCTTCTCTAGATGTACAAGAGACTAAGAGACCACAACTGCTAACAGAAATTGACAGTTGTACAATCCAATAAGTGTTTAATTGAAATTTTGTCTGTTTTGGGACTATATGTCTGTTTCATCACTTTAATTTTAACCCAATAATTATATACCCTGAATTTATACAAAGCAGAAATTGTGTAAATTAACAATTATCTATGAGGGCAGGAGCTGAACTCCTTTTATCCATCCCAAAGATACTCTTCTTGGTCTGAATATTTTTTATACATAGACAGGACTATTGCCAACTTGATTCCAATTGGATAAGGCAGATATTATTGATATGTGAAAATGAACATGCTAATGGAGGACCTCAAAACCTGGATAGTTTTTCAATAGTAGAATATTCAGTAGAATATCCTCTAGGGACCTTATGGCTCTTCAGGCCTTTAATGGTCAATTTGAAGATGAACAGAATAGACTAAAATATAGTTGATATGTTCCCTAATATTCTGAAAAGCTGCTCTTGAATTCTATGAAGATATTGGATCTGTTCATCCCCACCACCCCACTCACCTTACCAGATAGAGAAAAACACACAAACCTGTGGGACTTTGTAGGTGCCTACAAATGTTGACATCTGGATGGAGATGTCCCTGGCAGCTCCATCAATCAGAGCCAGGAGGTTGTCCTTCCTCCCACAGCCATAGTTGGGGACATTGGATTCTCCAGTGGAGAGCATGTCCAGCAAGGCATCTGAAGTGCGTAAAGTGCTTATATAGTTGTCATGTATGTTGTAACCAAGTGTGAGATTGTGCAGGAGCTGAGAATTCTTGCTGACCATTTGAATAGCAAAAATTGATTTTAGGGTATTTGTTAGAGCAGAACTCTTCCTATTGAAAAACAATGTTCATGTTATTATATTCAATAGCAACAACAAATGTTTTTAAAATATATAATCCTTCACAAACCTACTAAGCCTTAGGCCAACATTGATCCAAATCGAATGATCAATTATGCAAATGAAAGAGGCAACTACAATTGTTTCAGTCACTACTTCAAGTGATGAACTCAGGAATGAACTGAGAAAGGAAAATCATCTGGATTTCATTCAGGTTTTTTAAAAACTCCATCAAAAAAGGGAAGTCATGGAAATCAAAATCATTCAAGAAATTAGACAGGTCCTGAGGTACAAAAATAAGTGAAATAAGAAAAGGAGAGTGTTAGAATTGCACATGGAGGGAGTGCAACTCCATCACCCTGCATGACTTACGAAGGAGAAGGTATGGAAGGAGGGCTGTTGAAAGGCCACATTATAGGTGACACATATGTTTCAGTTGTGACCACACCAATGAGATGGTCTCCAGGCCTGTAAAAGCTCCATGGATTGTTCCCATCCTGGTGCTCCAAACTCAATGGGCATTTCCTTCTCAGCTTCCCACAGACTGATGGGGACACCAGCAGCAGCAGAAGCAGAAGGTCCGTCATTCATGGCATTAATCAATCCACTTCCAGTTTCTAACACAAACAATAGGAACAGTTGGAAAAATAAAAAGACTCTGAGAAGTGCCAGTGGCTTTCGTGATCTAGAGAATCACTCAGTTTCATCTGCAAAGGAGAGAAAGGTGCAATCAAGAGCAGAGCCTGTACCTGTCCCAAAACTTGGTCCCAGAGAGCTTCACCCAAGGAATTTATCCTTTTCTGATAGAAGATCCTTTGCATGTGGCTTCAATCTGATGTCTACATCGAAGTCTAAAACTGGAGATATAGCATCACAGGTCTCAAAGACCCAGATGGTCATAATTACAGTGAGAAGCAACTTCTCCTCTTGGGATCCTGAACTTTTTCCAGGCTCCATCTGCAGAGGAGAGGCTGGAATAAACCATGTTAGTAAAAATTACAGATATACCCCTGGGGTCACTGTTTTGTTGTGGTTGTGGTCCTTCCTCCCAGTCAGGGCAAGTCCAGAAAGTGATGCTGGGGAAGAGAGTTCAACACCCAGGAAATTGACTTCTGCTGTCCTTCAACATGGCCTCTTGTCTCCAGAGATTGCTGGGGAAGGTCACTCAGAGCTATGGAGTTTGGTGCCACTTCTAAGTTAATGCCATTTAACTGTAGTGTTGCTGTTCTATATTAACATTCTCCAAATCCTAAATTCTGATTGGTCCGCACGGACCGCAATCTGATTGGCCGACTAAGCAACCGTGATTGGCGCGCTAAGAATCTGCTGCGATTGGCCGAGCCGATCGCAGGAGATTCAAAGCGATGTCATTGGCCGCCACGGCGCGCGCTAGCTCTATATGAAGAGCCGCCGCGAAGCGCAGGTCTTGTACAGAACTGTATATTCAATAAAGAGCTGACTGTTCACTTTGGTCTCGCGTCTCAATGGGACCGATCTACCCGATCTAACACTGGCGACGAGGATGGGATCGTGAGACAAAGAGACCAACCAAGCACGTGGCAAATGGTGCGAAACGACCACCAAGATGGCCAGCAGCACCTCGCCACCCACACCCTTCAACCCGGCCACTGAGGACTGGGAGTCCTACACCGACAGGTTCCAGATGTTCCTGGAATGCAGCAACCTCAAGGATGCCAACGGGCAGAGAAAACGGGCCATGTTCCTGACACACTGCGGGCCCGCAGTGTTCAAGATGGCCAAGGCCCTGGCAAAGCCCGCAGACGTAAAGGAAATGGACTGGGCCGACCTCGAGCTCATCCTACGGAACCACTATGCCCCTGCCGTGCCCACCCTCATCCGACAGCACGAGTTCTACCGACGGGACCAGCATGAGGGTGAGGGCATCAGTGACTTCGTGGCTGAGCTGAGGGACCTCGGAGGCCTGTGCGGGTTCACCGATCTGGACGAGGCTCTGCGAGACCGAGTCATCCTCGGACTCAGAGACCCCATCCTACAGAGCAGGCTGATGGCCAAGGGCGACATCTCCCTCGCCGACACCATCGCAGAAGCAACCGCGGCCGAGGCCACCCACAAGTTGGCGGCCCGGATGCAGCAAGCGAACGGGGCAGACCGCCCGGCAGCCATCGAGATGGGCCCAACACCGGAGAGACACACGGAGACCAGCCACTGGCCGACCACAACCACCCACCACGGCAACGTCGATTCCCCCTCCAACACTGACAACGAGGAGGAAGAAATCCACCGACTCCAGGCGGAGCGCGATCGGCGGGACCGGAGAGGACGTAAGTCAGGGTTCCAGTGTGCCGGCTGTGGAGGCGATCACCCCCGCTCCGAATGCCGTTTTCTTGATGCCATTTGCCGGCATTGCAAAAAGCGGGGGCACACATCGCCAAGGTAAGGCGGAACAAACGGAACCACAGTCCCTGGCGTCAAGGCAGCAGCCCCAGGCAATGAGACGGCACCCCCCCCAGGAACCGAGACCGCCAGACCGAAAGCCGATGGAGCCGGGATGGCCGTAACAGACGACTCAGCGAGGCGCAGCGGAGAGAGGAAACCCACCAGATAGTCGGAAAGACAGTCAAAAAGAAGCACCCATCGCCTTCTTTTCGAGAACGCTGTCCAAGCCGGAAAGAAACTACAGCCAGCTGGACAAGGAAGCCCTAGCGATCATCTCCGGAGTGAAAAGTTTCCACGAGTATCTCTACGGTAGGACCTTTTCAATCATTACCGATCACAAACCATTACTAGGGATACTGGCAGGGGACAAAGCCACCCCGAACATCCTGTCACCCAGGATGACAAGGTGGTCCGAGTTCCTTGCCGCCTACAGTTACCAGCTGACACACCGGCCCGGCAAGGACATCTCGCACGCAGACGCACTGAGCTGCTCCCCCCTACCAGACCTGGAGGACGACCCAGCACCCACAACAACAACCTTGCAGATAGAGACTTTACCCAGCCCACTCCTGACCACGCCACCATTGCTCGAGAAACAAATAAAGACAAGCGGCTGGCACGAGTCTTGAGCTGGGTAGAGAAAGGATGGCCAGAAAGCGACGGAAACGAACACTTCAAAGCTTTCAGAAACCGACAAACCGAACTTTTCTCGCAGAAGGGGTGTATACTTTGGGGAGACCGGGTGGTGATACCAGAGACATTACAAAAAAGGGTACAAGCCATGTTGCATGAGGGGCACCCAGGCATCGTCAGGATGAAAGCCCTGGCCAGAAGTTACGCTTGGTGGCTGGGGATAGACAAACAAATCGAGACGTGGGTGGCCGCATGCAAAAGGTGCCAGGAAACGCGATCCACCCCCCCGCCACACCAGTCCTGGAATGGGAAACCCCTAGAGGCCCCTGGTTGCGAATCCACATAGATTTCGCTGGGCCCACCAAGGGACACACATTCCTGGTCACAGTAGATGCTTACTCCAACTGGCTGGAAGTAAGCACCATGAAAACCACAACAACAGAAGCCGTCATAAAAAAACCGAATAAACTTTTCGCCACACACGGGTTGCCAGATGTGCTAGTGTCGGACAACGGACCACAGTTTACGGCACTAGCGTTCGAAAAATACCTGGCCGAACGGGGCATAAGGCATGCCCTAACATTGCCCGCTCACCCGGCGGCGAATGGGCGGGCGGAGCGACTGGTTCAGTACACAACAAAAAAAAACTAAAAAAAAATAGAAACCAGCGACATACAAGAAAAAATAAATAGAATGCTGCTCATACAACACATCACACCCAACGCAACTACAAATAAAAGCCCAGCAGAACTACTGATGGGCAGAAAACTAAGGTCCCCACTAGACCGATTGCACCCCACGTACAACCCGGAGAAACCCCCAGGCTCGTCCAGTAAACACCGAACATTTAACATCGGAGACACCATCTACGCAAAAAATTTCACGGGAGACCCACTCTGGATACCGGCACAGATAACCCAGGTAACGGGCCCCCGGTCGTACCGACTGCAAACCACCGACGGACGGAACTGGAAGCGGCACATCGACCAGCTATGATCAAGACTAGCCGCTGACAGCACCAACACCCCGCAAACAACCACTAATGAAGAAACCAGAGGGGGGGGACCCCAAACGCCAGACAAGGGGAAGAGGAAAGGCCTAAAACGCAAGCAGAACACCCCCCCAACCAGAACAAGCCAAACCCAAACAATAAACCAGCCATACTCACCAGTAGACCTTGAGCCGTTGCAGACGGGAGCTTCACCTGGAAAGAGCAGCCGAGCCAGCTCAACCAGCCTGGAGAGACCAGGCGGGAACGGCAGAGCCGACAACTCGACCGACCCAGGTAGACCAGGTGGGAGTTGCAGCAATGGGCCCGGCTCACCATTCCAGGCGGTTCCATCGAAGGGTTTGAGAGCGACGCGGAGCCCGTCCGAACCGGTTGATGACAAGACACCTACTGAAACGCGCAAGTCAACTAGGGAAATACGAAGCCCCGCCTACCTGCACGACTATGTCACCACGCTCCGTCGGGTGAAACCAAGAGGGGAGGGGTGTTCTATATTAACATTCTCCAAATCCTAAATTCTGATTGGTCCGCACGGACCGCAATCTGATTGGCCAACTAAGCGACCGTGATTGGCGTGCTAAGAATCTGTCGCGATTGGCCGAGCCAATCATGGGAGATTCAAAGCGATGTCATTGGCCGCCGCGCGCTAGCTCTATATGAAGAGCCGCCGCAAAGCGCAGGTCTCGTACAGAACTGTATATTCAATAAAGAGCTGACTGTTCACTTTGGTCTCGCGTCTCAATGGGACCGATCTACCCGATCTAACAGTTGCCTGTCTTCTAATGACAATCTGCACCCTTGAACTTTGCCCAAGGTTAAGAGTAGACCCTGTTTGGAATTCTGTTTTATGTCATAATCCCATATATTGATCTTAATTGCAGCCGGTTTTAAAATTGCTTGTACCTGTTATGAAGTTTCATTTCCCATCTTTTCTAGCAATATTAATTTTGAGATTAAAGCTCATTAAGAAGCAGGAAAGTGACAACTTGTGGACTAGATCATTGGGTAAATAGGGAGAAAATTATAGAATGGATGGAATTTTTTATTTTTATTTTCTTGTCATTCCTGTGTTATCATACCATGTTCCTATAATACACCAAGATTCTTTATATTTTGATTTTTCTTAGTTTTTAAAATAAAGAATGGACTGTAAGTTCTGCAGGTGCTATCTATCCATCCCTATCTTTCTATCTATCTATCTATCTATCTATCTATCATATCTACCTACCTACCTACCTACCTACCGTGTTTCTCACAAAATAAGGCCAGGCCTTATTTTTTTTTTGACCCCTGAATAAATGGCTAGGCCGTCTTTTCGGGGGTGACTCCCCCACCTAGAGGGGCCCATATGCACGTACCTCTCCACGAGGCTGTTTCTATCGGCTGACAAAAGCTCCCCGAAGGCAGAGTCCCCAGCCGCTTCGGGCAGTCATGGCTGCCCATGTCCCTCTCCATTAGGCAGTGTCTTTCGGGCGATGGAAGCTCCCCAAGGGCAGTCACCAGCCACTTCGATTGGCCGGTAGAAGCGGTCTCGGGGCAAGCGCACACGCACACTCCCCTCGCCGGGAGGCCGCTTCTATCAGCTGATCAAAGTGGCCAGTGACTGCCCTTGGGGAGCTTCCATCACCCGAAAGACACTGCCTAATGGTGAGGGGACATGGGCAGCCACGCCTCATCCTGAAGCGGCTGGGGACTCTGCCTTTGGGGAGCTTCTATCGGCTGATGTTCTGTCGGTAGATCGGGGTATTCTAGCCTAGGCTACCTGCAGGGCACTCCTAAAGGCAAGTTTTCTCCCCACCCACCCCTGCCCTTCCCCCCATTTCTCTTCACCTCGTGTAGTTCTAACGAATGATGTGAGAAATGGCGGGGAAACGCATAGGCCTAAATTTTGGGGGTGGGGCTTAATTTCACCTCATGCCTAGAAATCATGCTGGGCCTATTGGTGGAGGCCATATTGTTGGAGAAACACGGTATCTATCTATCTATCTATCTATCTATCTATCTATCTATCTATCTATCTCTATATTTATTTATCCATCCATATCTATATCTATCATCACTCTATATCTACTCATCCATCTCTATCTATCTATCTATCTATCTATCTATCTATCTATCTATCTATCTATCATCTATCTATCTACATCATCCAATATTCTTCTTCTATACTATCTATTCTACATCATCCATCTATCTATATCTATCTATCTATCTATCTATCTATCTATCTATCTATCTCTATTATCATATCTATCTCTATCTATCATTTCTATCTATCACTACTATCTATCTATCTATCTATCTATCATCTATCTATCTATCTATCTATCTATCTATCTCATCTACTCATCTCTATCTCTATCTATCTATCTATCTATCTTATCCATCATATCTATCTCTATCTATCTCTATCTATATCTACCCATTCAATCTATCATCTATCATCTATCTATCTATCTATCTATCTTCTATCTATCTATCTATCTATTTCTACAAATATCTATCTCTATCTATCATCTATCTATCTATCCAAATCTATCTATCTATCTATCTATCTATCTATCTATCTATCTATCTATCTATCTATCTATCTATCTATCTATCATCTATCTATATCTACCCATCCATCCATCTATCTATCTATCTATCTATCTATCTATCTATCTATCTATCTATCTATCTATCTATCTCTATATCTATTTAATCAACCATATCTATCTCTATCTATCCATCTCTATCTATCTATCTATCTATCTATCTATCTATCTATCTATCTATCTATCTATCTATCTATCTATCTATCTATCTATCTATCTATCTATCTATCTATCTATCTATCTAAATATCTACCCATCCATCCATCCATCCAATTTACTGGCCTCCCATCTTATCACAAGGAAACCCCACAAAGATGGCGGTGATGCCCACAGTGTGGTGGATGGTGCAACCTGATTTCTAGCGACAGGATTTCTGGAGATCTGGTGGCTCTTCCTCTGTTGTGGGGATCTTCTATTTGGGAGGGGGAGGGACCCCTCTGACCTTCCCATCTCTGGGACCAAGATTTTCTATACCAAAAAACCTCCAAGGGGTTTGAAGGTGCTGTTGGAACTCCTTTGTTCCTGCTTTATTTGCATCCGTTGTTCAGGGAGGATGTTTCTTCACTGGGGGAGACATTAATATGGACTTCTTGGCCCAGAAGGGGAACCGGGGGGCTGACTGTGTGGGGGAACTGAAGGGACAGGCAGGCCCACCCTGGCAGGGAGGAGCAGAGGAAGGCCCGTATCCCAGGTCCACCGCTTGGAAGTTCTCCCCCTGAACCTCCCTCAGATTCTGCTCTCAGGGCCTGCAGACCAGATCCTGGGTGGCTCCGGGTTCAAGCTGTGGCTTTTCAGGGCCAGGTTGATGTGCAATGAGACTCTCTCCTCCTCCGGGAGGTTCCCAGCCATGTCTGACTGAAGCTGGGTGAGGCCCAGAGGGGAGGAAGCCCACCCCAACTTCTGGGTTTGTCCCAGGGAGACCCCAGAGGAGGGAGGAGGGGGGCTATGGTCATCCAGGGTTTCTCACCGGCCTTGAGGAGGCTCCATGTGGACTTCTGGCTTCTCTCAGGGGGGCTGCGAGGACCCCGGCCTGGTCAAGCATGTTGTGTGAATGGGGTCCTCGCCAGAAGAAAAGGGTCCCCAATACAGGTAGTCCTCAACTTATGACCACAACTGAGCCCAACATTTCTGTTGTTAAGTGAGACATCCATCAAGTGAGTTTTGCCCCATTTGATGGCCTTTCTTGCCACAGTCATTAAATGAATCATTGCAGTTGATAAGTTAGGAACCCGGTCATTAAGTGAATTTGGCTTCCCCATTGACTTTGTTTGTCAGAAGGTTGTAAAAGGGGATCACAATGGCCCTGGGATGTTGGTGCCATTATAAACATGAAACTGTGGCCAAGCACCTGAATTCTGGATCCCTGCATTTGATGCTGCAAAGGTCATTAATTGTGAAAAATGGTCCTAAGTTCCATTTCTCAGTGCGGTTGTAACTTGGATCGGTCACTAAATGAATGGATGGAAATTGAGGCCTGCCTGTGTATCTCCTCTTGATCAGCTTCTATCCCAGGAATTCATTTTTTTCTGAGTTCCCATCATCCACTGACTACTCGGCCAAATGGTTCAACCTCAGAAAACAAACCATGGTTAAGAGGTATGGAAAGGGAACTTCACGAGGACAGTGGTTTCACCCAAGCAGGAAAAGCCCAAAGGGAACATCAGGCCAGCCATAAAACAAGCTTGCATAGGAAAAGGAATCAAATAAAAGGTATTAAAGAAGCCCCTTAGACAAAAGCCCAAATAATTAAGAAAACTAGGGAAACAAGAAAAGAAAACCCTTACAAAGGCAAGACATGCCAAATCAGCAAAACAAAGAGACAAAAGACAAAATATATTACAAAGGAGACAGACAGGAGATTGCCACAAAACAAATATAAGAAACCATTAAGCTAAAAAAGATTAGGACGAAACCGATAAAACAATCAAACCACCCCGCAAAGTTTGCCTTCCGCACCCCACGGAGTTTACCCTCTGGCGGGAAGAAAGACAACCCCTGACAGGATTTAAAACATTAAGAAATACAAACACAAGCACTCACACAAAAGGAGAAAAGGGTATAAAAATCAGGGACTTACCATAAGAAACTAGCTAGCCCAGGAATGCAGACTTCTCGCTGTCCCTTGCCTTCCTGAAAAATAAAAAGATCCAGCTTTCAAGCAGTTGTCCATATCCTTGTGCCGGAGCTCTCCCAGCGGGAAAATTGAATCCTCAGAAGAAAGGCATTTTGACAGCCTTTCAACAGAGGTGCAAATGTGAATGCGGCCACTGGGGGAAGAGACCGGGTTCAGAGGGTCATGTGGATCCCACCAGAGTCAGTTGGGTGGCTGGGGCTTCAATCCGGGGGGGCTGAGTTCCAGTCCTGCCTGGGGAGCCAAGCCAGCTAGAAGGCTCTGGGCCAGCCGCTCTCTTGGAGTCCTGGGAAAGAGGCAATGGCAACGGCTTCTGAGCAGCCTGGCCAAGATCTCTGGGCCGGCTTCCCCTGAGGGCTTCCAGACAACCTTCCCGCCCAGCTGGCCGAGGCTGAGGGGCCTCTCTGGGCCTGGCTTCCTCCTCACCAGTCAAGCAGCCTCCAAAGGGCTGGATTTGGAGAGGGTTTGGCAGGGGACTGTGCTGTGAGGAGGGGGCACGCAGGGGTCTTCAGGGCCAGGGGGTCTGCAGTGGGTCTGCCCCCTCCCCAGTGAGGGCAGGGAGGGAGGAGGGCTGGGGGAAAGGGAGGCAGGGGGAGCCCCTCCCATCTGGTCTGGGCAGCTCAGGTGATATCAAAAAGCCCACCTCTGAGGGAGGAGCCTTCCTTGGGATTGGCTGGGAGAGAGGCTCTGGCATCACAGATGGGGGACAGGTGGAGCTCCCAGGTGAGCCCTGGGCACCTGCAGGCCAGGTGGGGCTGGTTGGGTCCAGGGGGGAGGGGAGGTCAGCCTGGGGCCCTGCTGCCAATTTCCCCCTGGGGCAGCCAGGGGCTTCTTCCTCCTCCTGCTCTGGGAAGTGGGGTGCCCCCTGGAGGGGGCTCCCTCTGGCCTTACTGGGCAGGTGGGGGGATCTGCCCCATGGGGGCCCAGGGCAGGGGGGGAGTGAATGGGGTGAGGGTCCCCAGGTTGCATCTCTTGCCAGGATCCGAGTCTGGTGTGCCAGCTTTGCACCTGGCAGGTGGGGCTGCTGTTCCCCCAGGTGTGAAGCCCACCAGCTCCTGGTCCCGGCCAGAAGGAAGGGCCGAGGCTGGAGGAGAGTCTCTTGGCCCTTTCAAAAGTCAGAAAATGGCTTTCTGAGTGGCAGGAGACCCCAAAATCAGGGAGGTCAGGCTGAACCCCTGGAGCTCTGGGCCCCCCCTGAATGTCCAGCTCATTTCCCTCAGAACCCCGAAGGGGCTTCCAGGCCGTTTCTTTCCCAGGGAGGCGGAGGAGGAAGATGGACGGACGGACGGAGGGAAAAGAGGCAGGAGGGGAATCAGGCGGAAGGAGGAGGAGGAGGCCGGGAGAAACTTCCCTGCAGCTCTGCCAGGACTTATCAGGGAATCCTCCTCTTCCCTCCCTCCTGTGACGGTTTTGCTCTTTCCTGGCAGAGGGTCCTCGACCTACAGCTGTTCCATTTAGTGACCATTCAATGCCACAGTGGCACTGAGAAAGGTGACAGGGGCCCTTTCCACACTGGCAGCCCTGGCAGCCTCCTTGGGGTCCCAGGATTTACATTTAGACAACTGTCTCACATGTATGACGGCCACAATGTCCCCGGGTGTGTGTCACATGATCCCCTTTCGCGAGCAAAGTCGGTGGAGAAGCCGGATGCGCCTAAGAACCGTATGGCTCACTTAACATCTGCAGTGATTCGCTTAGCAAACAGGGCCAGAAATGTCATAAAGTGGATCAAAACTCACTTAACAACCATCTCCCTCAGCAACACTAGTGTTGGGCTCCATGGCGAGGACTTCCTGCCTTGTCTGTCTGGAGGTCTCAGGGCTGCCTTTTGAGGCTGCCTCAAGGGCTTCTCCAGGCTGCCCTGCATTGGGCTCTCCACATCTCTTCTTGCCAGGCCCCCCAAGAAAAAGGTTGGGGGGCGCCTGGAGGCCCCAGGTCTTCTGGTTGTGGGGATGCAGCACTTATAGTGGGCTCTGCGGCCCCTTCGGCCTCCCCACCTCCGAGGCTCTGAAGATGCCCTTGGGGGTCCCTGTGTCCCAGGTCTCCAGTCATTGGGGGGTTTCACTCCCATGCACCCCTTGACCCAGGAGGGAGAACTGGGGGTCTGAGACAGGAGGGGGGAGCAGAGGAGATGGGGGGCAGGGGGGGCAGGAAGTGCCACCCACCCAGGGCAGCCCCATGGCCCAGAGCAGGAGGAGCTTCTCTGCGTGGAGGGAGGAGGAGGATCCCTGCAGGCTGGGAGAGGAGGAGAGGCTCCCACCCAGGCGGCCCAGGGGGGAAGGGGAGCTCCAGAGCCAGAGAGGGAGGCAGAACTGGCTCCCTGTGGGAAGGGCGAGGCAGCACTCCAGTAGGGGGTGGCAGAGGCCCCGGAGCTGGCGGACTTCTGGCACCGTCGGGCAGCGCAAAGGGGGGGATTTGGAGAAGGCGGGAGGGGGCTCCAGGCGCGCTGCCAGCCGAGCCATCGAATAGAACAGCGCCTCTTTGGCTCGCTTCCTCCGGCGGCTCCTCTCCGGCCTTTCACCGGCATTTTGCCCCCGCCCGCCCGGTGCTGCCACGTTCCTTCTCATTCCCTCCCTTTCTTCAAGGCCCCCTGCTCCCCAAGCGCTCTCCTTCACCCGCCCGCCCAGACCCTTCGCCCCAAACGCTCTGCCCTCCCCCAGCCCCCTCCCCTCCCGTCCTCCCAGACAGACAGCCCGCCTCTCCCCCTTCTCCTCGCCCGCCCCGCTTCCTTGGCCCGGACCAGACACCCCTCCCCTCCAGAGACCCCGAAATCCTCGTCCCCTCCTTCCCCCCCGCAAAGACCCTCGCCGCTCCTCTCTGAGGGGAGCCGGAGCTCTCAGCCCTCCCCTGTGGCCCTGCCCCGCCCCCTTTCTCAGCTCCTATCTGGGTAAAAGGTGCCTTTTCTTTTGAGCGTCTCATCCAATCACAGCGCTCCTTGTTCCTTTCGGTCTGTGGTAGAACTAGAATAACGGTTCTAATGACGGCGCCCCATCTTAGTCTCTCCCTGCCGTGGGAAAGGAGCCTGCCGTGAGCCCAGTTCTCCAGGGGTCTCCAAGAGGGGGAAAAAGACCAGCCAGGACCCGGAGAGACCTGAAGGCATGGAATGGCCTCCCTGGGAAGGTGGAGGGTTCATCCCACCTGGAGGTTCCTAAGGAGGGGCTGGACAACCACGGGGAGGGGGGCGGCCTTCCCAGCCACACAGCCAGGAAACCACCCGAGGAGGCGGCTGGGGAGAAGCCTGGCCACTTCTGCCTCCCTCTCTGGCTCTGGAGCTCCCCTTCCCCCCTGGGCCGCCTGGGTGGGAGCCTCTCCTCCTCTCCCAGCCTGCAGGGATCCTCCTCCTCCCTCCACGCAGGGAAGCTCCTCCTGCTCTGGGCCATGGGGCTGCCCTGGGCGGCTGGCACTTCCTGCCCCCTGCCCCCATCTCCTCTGCTCCCCCTCCTGTCCCAGACCCCCAGTTCTCCCTCCTGGGCCAAGGGATGCATGGGAGTGAAACCCCCCAATGACTGGAGACCTGGGACACAGGGACCCCCAAGGGCATCTTCAGAGCCTCAGAGGTGGGGAGGCCGAAGGGGCCGCAGAGCCTACTATAAGCGCCGCATCCCCACAACCAGAAGACCTGGGGCATCCAGGCACCCCCCAACCTTTTTCTTGGGGGGCCTGGCAAGAAGAGATGTGGAGAGCCCAATGCAGGGCAGCCTGGAGAAGCCCTTGAGGCAGCCTCAAAAGGCAGCCCTGAGACCTCCAGACAGACAAGGCAGGAAGTCCTCGCCATGGAGCCCAACACTAGTGTTGCTGAGGGAGATGGTTGTTAAGTGAGTTTTGATCCACTTTATGACATTTCTGGCCCTGTTTGCTAAGCGAATCACTGCAGATGTTCAGTGAGCCATACGGTTCTTAGGCGCATCCGGCTTCTCCACCGACTTTGCTCGCGAAAGGGGATCATGTGACACACACCCAGGGACATTGTGGCCGTCATACATGTGAGACAGTTGTCTAAATGTAAATCCTGGGACCCCAAGGAGGCTGCCAGGGCTGCCAGTGTGGAAAGGGGCCCTAAGTCACCTTTCTCAGTGCCACTGTGGCATTGAATGGTCACTAAATGGAACAGCTGTAGGTCGAGGACCCTCTGCCAGGAAAGAGCAAAACCGTCACAGGAGGGAGGGAAGAGGAGGATTCCCTGATAAGTCCTGGCAGAGCTGCAGGGAAGTTTCTCCTGGCCTCCTCCTCCTCCTCCTTCCGCCTGATTCCCCTCCTGCCTCTTTTCCCTCCGTCCGTCCGTCCATCTTCCTCCTCCGCCTCCCTGGGAAAGAAACGGCCTGGAAGCCCCTTCGGGGTTCTGAGGGAAATGAGCTGGACATTCAGGGGGGGCCCAGAGCTCCAGGGGTTCAGCCTGACCTCCCTGATTTTGGGGTCTCCTGCCACTCAGAAAGCCATTTCCTGACTTCTGAAAGGGCCAAGAGACTCTCCTCCAGCCTCGGCCCTTCCTTCTGGCCGGGACCAGGAGCTGGTGGGCTTCACACCTGGGGGAACAGCAGCCCCACCTGCCAGGTGCAAAAGCTGGCACACCAGACTCGGATCCTGGCAAGAGATGCAACCTGGGGACCCTCACCCCATTCACTCCCCCCCTGCCCTGGGCCCCCATGGGGCAGATCCCCCCACCTGCCCAGCAAGGCCAGAGGGAGCCCCCCTCCAGGGGGCACCCCACTTCCCAGAGCAGGAGGAGGAAGAAGCCCCTGGCTGCCCCAGAGGGAAATTGGCAGCAGGGCCCCAGGCTGACCTCCCCTCCCCCTGGACCCAACCAGCCCCACCTGGCCTGCAGGTGCCCAGGGCTCACCTGGGAGCTCCACCTGTCCCCCATCTGTGATGCCAGAGCCTCTCTCCCAGCCAATCCCAAGGAAGGCTCCTCCCTCAGAGGTGGGCTTTTTGATATCACCTGAGCTGCCCAGACCAGATGGGAGGGGCTCCCCTGCCTCCCTCTCCCCAGCCCTCCTCCCTCCCTGCCCTCACTGGGGAGGGGGCAGACCCACTGCAGACCCCCCTGGCCCTGAAGACCCCTGCGTGCCCCCTCCTCACAGCACAGTCCCCTGCCAAACCCTCTCCAAATCCAGCCCTTTGGAGGCTGCTTGACTGGTGAGGAGGAAGCCAGGCCCAGAGAGGCCCCTCAGCCTCGGCCAGCTGGGCGGGAAGGTTGTCTGGAAGCCCTCAGGGGAAGCCGGCCCAGAGATCTTGGCCAGGCTGCTCAGAAGCCGTTGCCATTGCCTCTTTCCCAGGACTCCAAGAGAGCGGCTGGCCCAGAGCCTTCTAGCTGGCTTGGCTCCCCAGGCAGGACTGGAACTCAGCCCCCGGATTGAAGCCCCAGCCACCCAACTGACTCTGGTGGGATCCACATGACCCTCTGAACCCGGTCTCTTCCCCAGTGGCCGCATTCACATTTGCACCTCTGTTGAAAGGCTGTCAAAATGCCTTTCTTCTGAGGATTCAATTTTCCCGCTGGGAGAACTCCGGCACAAGGATATGGACAACTGCTTGAAAGCTGGATCTTTTTATTTTTCAGGAAGGCAAGGGACAGCGAGAAGTCTGCATTCCTGGGCTAGCTAGTTTCTTATGGTAAGTCCCTGATTTTTATACCCTTTTCTCCTTTTGTGTGAGTGCTTGTGTTTGTATTTCTTAATGTTTTAAATCCTGTCAGGGGTTGTCTTTCTTCCCGCCAGAGGGTAAACTCCGTGGGGTGCGGAAGGCAAACTTTGCGGGGTGGTTTGATTGTTTTATCGGTTTCGTCCTAATCTTTTTTAGCTTAATGGTTTCTTATATTTGTTTTGTGGCAATCTCCTGTCTGTCTCCTTTGTAATATATTTTGTCTTTTGTCTCTTTGTTTTGCTGATTTGGCATGTCTTGTGTTTTCTTTTCTTGTTTCCCTAGTTTTCTTAATTATTTGGGCTTTTGTCTAAGGGGCTTCTTTAATACCTTTTATTTGATTCCTTTTCCTATGCAAGCTTGTTTTATGGCTGGCCTGATGTTCCCTTTGGGCTTTTCCTGCTTGGGTGAAACCACTGTCCTCGTGAAGTTCCCTTTCCATACCTCTTAACCATGGTTTGTTTTCTGAGGTTGAACCATTTGGCCGAGTAGTCAGTGGATGATGGGAACTCAGAAAAAAATGAATTCCTGGGATAGAAGCTGATCAAGAGGAGATACACAGGCAGGCCTCAATTTCCATCCATTCATTTAGTGACCGATCCAAGTTACAACCGCACTGAGAAATGGAACTTAGGACCATTTTTCACAATTAATGACCTTTGCAGCATCAAATGCAGGGATCCAGAATTCAGGTGCTTGGCCACAGTTTCATGTTTATAATGGCACCAACATCCCAGGGCCATTGTGATCCCCTTTACAACCTTCTGACAAACAAAGTCAATGGGGAAGCCAAATTCACTTAATGACCGGGTTCCTAACTTATCAACTGCAATGATTCATTTAATGACTGTGGCAAGAAAGGCCATCAAATGGGGCAAAACTCACTTGATGGATGTCTCACTTAACAACAGAAATGTTGGGCTCAGTTGTGGTCATAAGTTGAGGACTACCTGTATTGGGGACCCTTTTCTTCTGGCGAGGACCCCATTCACACAACATGCTTGACCAGGCCGGGTCCTCGCAGCCCCCTGAGAGAAGCCAGAAGTCCACATGGAGCCTCCTCAAGGCCGGTGAGAAACCCTGGATGACCATAGCCCCCTCCTCCCTCCTCTGGGGTCTCCTGGGACAAACCCAGAAGTTGGGGTGGGCTTCCTCCCCTCTGGGCCTCACCCAGCTTCAGTCAGACATGGCTGGGAACCTCCCGGAGGAGGAGAGAGTCTCATTGCACATCAACCTGGCCCTGAAAAGCCACAGCTTGAACCCGGAGCCACCCAGGATCTGGTCTGCAGGCCCTGAGAGCAGAATCTGAGGGAGGTTCAGGGGAGAACTTCCAAGCGGTGGACCTGGGATACGGGCCTTCCTCTGCTCCTCCCTGCCAGGGTGGGCCTGCCTGTCCCTTCAGTTCCCCCACACAGTCAGCCCCGGTTCCCCTTCTGGGCCAAGAAGTCCATATTAATGTCTCCCCAGTGAAGAAACATCCTCCCTGAACAACGGATGCAAATAAAGCAGGAACAAAGGAGTTCCAACAGCACCTTCAAACCCCTTGGAGGTTTTTTGGTATAGAAAATCTTGGTCCCAGAGATGGGAAGGTCAGAGGGGTCCCTCCCCTCCCAAATAGAAGATCCCCACAACAGAGGAAGAGCCACCAGATCTCCAGAAATCCTGTCGCTAGAAATCAGGTTGCACCATCCACCACACTGTGGGCATCACCGCCATCTTTGTGGGGTTTCCTTGTGATAAGATGGGAGGCCAGTAAATTGGATGGATGGATGGATGGATGGATGGGTAGATATTTAGATAGATAGAT